>NW_024425119.1:12944107-12969215 GCF_017311325.1 Ursus maritimus | reverse complement strand
TTTACATTTCTACAGGCAATTAGATTCACATTTGTCTAAGGCTGACAGAACGAATTTACTTGGCGCAAGGCCCACAGTAAGTTGAGTGAGGCACCTGCAGGCCCTGAGAGTGAGCGCCTTCATACATCTTGCCCCTCGGTCCCTCTCTTGGCTCATCCTAGTCCTGTCTGTTCTGAAATTCCCCTTTTGGGTGAACTAAGGGTAAAGAGGCTGCTCGGGGGAAGTGGGCACCCTGCAGACCAGGCAGATTCTGCTATGGATTTCTTTACTGGGCTTGTGGAGTTGAGAGAGGAAAAACAGAGTTGAGTATATGCAAAGCACCGCAGCCTTGTAGGTGTTCCTGGTGTAAGCTTGCTTAAAGAGAACAATGGCTATGGCCTTTTAAACACCACTGAGATATTCCTGTTTCTACCATTTGTGGTATTTTTTGTAAATATTTATAAAGTGCCTACTACGAGCCAGGCATTTTTCTAGATTCAGGGAAGACTGCTTGGAACAACAGTCTCTTCCGTCTTGGAGCTTAAATGTCCTCATTTTGAGACCATAAGATCCAATTTAAGAAGTCCCCAAACAAAGCGAATTCTAAGCTGAAACAAGGCTACTGACTTTGGGCAATTGTTTAATCTCTGTGTTGTTATCTCATTTTGTCCAATTTGACAGGTTTTGATGTGCTGACTATCGACGGGATTGCAAAGTGTTAACAGATGGAGGGGAGGGAAGGAAGCGGAAAGAGCCTCCCTCGCAGAGAGAGGGATTGATTTATATTAAACCACACACAGCTATAGGGGCAGTAGTCACCGTGGGTGGGAGCCTGGAGCCTTGGCAGAGGGCAGACTTTGGTGTAAGCCCTGGCTCTGCTTCTTACTCGTTTCCATGGGATTCACAAGACTACACACCATCCGCGATGGCCGTGACAGCTGAGTATTGAGTATGGGTAAATCACAGACCAAAGCTTGTCGTACAGTGATAGTCATGTGGTAGGCAGTGAATGAACCAGACCTGCTATCGTGATTGCGCTGAAGCCTTTCAGGGTCGCAAAGCACCTTTTTCACAAATGATATCCTGGCACAATTTTGGGACAGAGACTGTGTATCTGCCTGTGATTATGCACAGACAGTTGGTTACTGTCATAATTAGAAAGGCCTTGAAAGCAAGTAAGACTCTCAAGTCTTTGATATTTTTCTCAAGCACCTACTTCTAGGGCCTAAATAGAACAAGGGGCTCAATAAGCGCTTGCAGATTTTAATTCAACTCAATAAATATTCATGGATCCCAAGGCTGTGAACTGAGCTATTGGGGTAGAGGGTGGATACCTCTGGCAACTAAAGTATTTCTCTTTGTGCTCAAAAGAATTAAACTGTGAACAACAAAGAACCCCACATTGAATATAAAATGCATGTCAATATAGGTCCATGAAATTAACTGTGGACTTTTTAATCTATTAATTAAGCACACACTATAGGAGTCTATGATACAACAGACACTATGTACTAGACCCTAGGCTTCCAGAAATAAATATTGAAACTGATGCACTTAATTATCTCATAGTCCATCAGGAGAAACAAAGAAATGATTATAATTTTGCATAAATAGGTGCTAGGAAAGAGCCATGTACAGGGATCACAAGTAAGAGAGTGTGAGTGGGTTAGGATGGCTTCATACAAGAGGCTTAAAAGATAGTTACAAGTTCCTCACATTGTCTAGAGGGGAAGACCCCCGGTAGATGTATCTACAGCTGTAAAGTAAGGGGATGGTGCCAACGTTTTGGTACTTCGGGGGAAGGGCAGGCAGTTCACTATGGCTCCAGCTAGATTTGAAAAGCAAAGAATGATGGCATATGAGATGGAGACATGGGGAAGACCAAGTTCTTGGAGGCCCTAATGTGTCCTGCCAGGAACTTATGCTTTATTTAATAAGCAATAATGATCCATGAGGGTTTTTAAGGAGTGACCATCAAATTTACCTTTTAGAGTGAGAGTGATTTGGACACAGGAAAGGAGATGAACGGGCGGTGGAAAGACCCATTTCCTTACTGGTCTGAGACCATTTCCAAGGGGCGGATAAGAGCTTGAACTATTGAAATACCAGAGGTGAAGAAAGGAAGGGATGGAGACAGGACATACTTAAAAGTTGAAATCCCAAGGATTTGGTGACTGATAGGATGTGGATAATGGGAAACTTGGGGAAAATTTTGGCCAAAGGTGTTAGAGACAACCACAGATAAGATGGCAAGATTTATGGAGAGCAAATGAGTGGAGATGGAGAAAACAGCTGGCCCAGAATGCTCTTTCCATCTTCAGCTGCAGGGGCTGCCCCAGGACCCGGGTTGTACAGCCACATGAGAGCAGGTCCCCCATAAGAGCTTATCTTGGGCATAGACGGAGCACAGTCACACGATGTGCACGTGGTTCTCCTCTCTCATTCTGTCACATTTTCTAAAGACTCTCACAAGAGCCCACAGTTGGCAGAGCCACATTCAGAAGTCAAACTTGGTAATTGATGCTGTAATCCCCTGGATTCCCTCATTAGCAGCTGCTAATGGCTGGTGTGTTAACGATTCAATTAGGGCTCTAATAGGCCCATTGTAAACCGCATCCCTTCAAAGGGAAGAGAAGAGCCATGAGAGATGACTACAGCCAGCAGCAAAGGTCCCTGACAGCACCAGGGCGCTCCCCACTGCCCCTGACTGGGGCACACTGGGTCAGGATTAGGGCTCTCCCGATGGCCCGCCTGTTGGCAGGATATCGTATTGCAGAAGAAGGGAAGTGAACCTACCAGAGCTTCCAGCCAGGAATCTGGAGACTTTCTCTGCTACAAAAAGAGGGTCCTTCCAAGTCTAAAGATCCAGATCTGAACTTTGGCTGTGGCTTGCTCTCTCCCAAGCCAATAACAAGAATTATGTCTTTACCCAACCCCACCCCGCAGTCCCAACTCAAAGGTATATTCACAGAACCTTGAAAGGACTCAAAGATTGCTGTTGCAGCCACTTCCCATCCAGCATCTGCCCTTGAGTCCTGGTCCGGTTCCATTTATCTCCCATCTTTTTCCTCCAGGACTTTTGTTCTGGAGAAGATACAGTTTGAGATTTGAAATTTGCAGAGTTGTTTGGTGGGGGTGAGGATGTTGCCAACCCTGGGACCTCACACAATTCAAGAGGCCCAGAGGAAAGCCTGTGTATGAACTCCTTCTTGTGGTTTATGGGACTAGCTCTAGAATAATCTGACTTATTAGGGCCAAATGTCTCAGCAACAAAACTTGGATATCACTGGTAGCAGGCATCCCTAACCAGAGGGGGGCCAGTTTGTGTATTTTCCAGGGGTGATTGGAAGAGAAGTAGTCACAAAGTTTTTTAATCGGCCCTTTGGTTGGAAATGCAGGCAGATTCAATTTTCTCAAAAAACTACTTCAGCCTCAGACTTCAAGATCACCACCTCTAACTGCTCTATTTTTCACTTCATTTCCTCTATCCTTCATTCTTTTAATAGTCACTTCTGGAAAAAAAAAAAAGAATCAGATAACATATATGTAGAAGTTTCCTAAAGCACGAACTATCTTATCTCATACCCACCACACTTTTCAATTCCTGCACCTATCCACCCACTCCCCCCAATGAGTCTTAGAGCCTCCAGAGTTACCCCCAGACCTTGGGCTGGCCCTCAGAGTTCACAGTACAAGTGTATTCGTTGCAGAAAAATTAGAAACCAGGGAGCTTAACTGTATTGCCTACTGTTCTTGGCATCATTTTGCCTAGCCCTGCCTGTCTTTCTCATTTCAATTTTCTTCTACAGCTGGTGGGAGACAGCTTCTCTGGGATGCTCTGTCAGAGTCAGCCAGCATGATGCTTAGAATAAGCAATTTCCCATGCTTCTTAGGCCTCAATAATGCAATCCTACCTGCTGGACCACAGGGCAAGAGATATACTGAATATACTATGGAAAGCTTTTCTGAGATCACCTAGTAGGCCAGGATAGTGAATCAGCAGAGAAAACAGCCGGCCCTAGTATTGACCTAGAGTAGAAAAACATTCAACTAGGGGCTCTAACTCATCCAGAAAACTTTGGTTAAGCCTGTCTCCCCTGTGGAGTCATTTATAAAAGGAGGGGATTATTGTGCTCATCATTCTATGACATTCTATGTAGGGATAGTTCAGGCCCGGGCTCACCATCAGAGCTGCCAGTGGTAGGAACACACTCTGCAAATCTTAACACCTTTCCTGACCCTACAGACCATGTTAAGGAAAGACGGGTGAACTAGACCATTATCATCTATATAGGAAGCCGACAGAGGATTTGGCAAAAAGTTGTCAGGAGTTCACAGGAATGAACCCTGTTACTATTATTCCCAGAGGCCCCAAGAGCAGGCGATGTGATCTACAGGGCTAAGCAGAGTTCTAAGATGGCCCCATGACCTTCATCCCTGGGTGTCACCCTTCTGATTATACTACATTACATGACAAAGGGGATCGCAGATGTAATCAAGATTACTGATTACTTCACTTTGAAATATGGAGGTTACCCGAGTGAGTGAAACCTAGTCACATAGGCCATTTAAAAGCAGAAAATGAGGGAGGTGTGAAGTACAAGAGGGTCACAGAGAATGACCTGAGGAAAGTGGTCTCCAAAAGCTGGGTGTGGCCAACAGCCAGCAATACAGATATTTCAGTCCTACAATCACAAGCAACTGAATTTCACCAACAAAGTGACTGAGCTCCAAAGTGGATTCTTCTCCAAAGCTTCCAGACAACAGCCAACATTTTTATTTCAGCCTTGTGAGACCCTAGCAGAGAACCCAGCTGAGCCCAATAGAACTAGAGAGCCCTGAAATGATAGAGGGTGTTATTTAAGCCACAAGGTTTACAGTAATTTGTTACACAGAAATGAAACAACCTCAATAATTGACCCTATGTCCTTCTGTCCTTGCTGAATAAAGAGACGGCATTTTGGGTCTGGGGCTGTTTCAAGGTCTCCTATCTCAAAAGAGGAAAGGCAGTGCAATGGAAACATCTCCAAATTTGAAAGTCAGGAGCCTGGGTTCCTGTCCCTGTGATGCTGTTTACAAAATGCTTGTGACCCTGAAGAAGACACATAGTGCTCCACTGTTTCCTTCCTTGTGGAATGATGGGCGGGCCCCATTAGTGCTCACAGCCCTTGGGGGATGGGCCAGCCAGGCTCCAGACCCCACATCAAAGAGACAGGCCCTGCTTTGAACTATTCCACACACACGGCTTCCAAGTCAGATTTCATTAGAAGAAGGGTATCTGTTGCCAAGGTGAAATTTGAAAACCACTGAGCTGGATGATGATTAGGGCCTCTTCCAGCTCTCGCGTTCTTGAAAATAAAGTTCAGGGGGGCCACAGCTGGAGCTGTGGAAAGTTGGTATGAATTTGGGCTTGAGTTAGTAGACATGCTAGCTGAATCAGATGTTCCCTCTCATAGAAACCACCTCGTTCCACTTCTCTTTCTAAAGGTTTAGACCAGACAAATTCCAGTTCAAATCCTGACTCCACCTTCAAATCCTGACATTGGGTAAATACATTTCTTAAATTCGCAGAGCTGTAAATTCTTTAACTATAAAGTGGGTGACATCACCAACTTTGCTTGGGTGTTGTACAGAGTCATCAGTGCTAGAGATGGAATGTTTGTGTTCTCCCAAAACTCATGTCGAAATCTTCACCCCCAAGGTGATGGCATTAGGAGCTGGGGGCTTTAGATGGTGCTTAGGCCAATAGGGCTGAGCCCTAATGAACAGGAATAGTGCTCCTAAAGAGGCCCCACGGACCTCCCTAGCCCTTTCTGCTGTGTGAAAACACAAGAACATGGCCATCCTTGAACCAGGAAGAGGGCTCTCACCAGACACTGAGTCTGCTGGCACCTTGACCTTGGACTTCCCAGCCTCCAGAGGTATGAGAGATAAGTTTCTGTTGTTTCCAAATCATCCTGCCTATGGTATTTTGTCATAGCAGCCCAAATGGATTAGATAGTGTGGTCTAAGTCGCTACAATGGCTAGGCCGCAAAATGCAAAGGCTCAAGAATAATAGAAGTCTTCTTTGTTTTCATGTTAATAATCTAAGCAGGCCAGTTGGTGGGCTGTCTGTTCTAAGCATTCTTTCAGGATCCAAGGAATCCAGGCAGATGATGGCTCTATGACCTTCAACTCATGGCTCACAAGAGTACTCAGGATTGCCATTCCAGCCATTTGGGGTGGGGAAGAGTGGGTTGTGGTCCATGCAGGAGTTCACAAACAAGCTTTCATGGTCAGATCTGGAAGTGGCTCACCTCACTTTCACCAGCGTTTTATTGGTGAGAGCTTAGTCATGTGGACATACCTAGTTCCAAAAGGAGCCAGAAATTAGTCCTTGCCTGGATAATTATTGCCTCGCAGCTAAAATTCCATTACCCTGAGTTTGCTGGAAAATTAGCAATGTTTCCATCATAGGATACATAGAAAAGTGCCTAATACCTAAGAGGCTGTGCTCAGCATCTCCCCACAGGCCCAACTCTGCTAATTAAGTAGGTTTCTATGTGGGGTATGTGGAGGTGAGCAGTATAATCCCTTATTCTCATTTCAGAATTTTTAATAGCTGCTTTCAGTCTACTTCCCATAAATAATTTTCCTTTCCACATCTCTCTTTTCCTTGATTGGATACAGCAGTCAGCTGATGCCCTTCTAGGGCCTCAGTCTCCCCTGGTTTGCAGACTTGTCCTCACTGGACTGTCTGGGTTCTGGCCATTTGAATCTTATCAGCCCTGTTCTCCAACACCAAAGGACTTCAGTGGGAGTGTGCCAAGCAGGCTGTCAGCCACAGGCAAGGTTCCTGGAAAAGAAGTGCCAACTGCAGCAACAGAAAAGGCAGCTCCCTTGAATAACTTTGTTAATATTTGAAAATTAGTTCCCTTGCTCCTTATCATGCTACTGGGTATTCAAATACAAGAGCAAGGACGGGGCAACAGCCAATGAAAATGACGTTCTCACACACTCACAGATGCAGAAGGGCAGGCCCTATTACCTATCATCTTGGGTTTTGGGAGGCTCCCACTTTCATTAGACCAGAGCTGCCTTAGGGATCATTAAAGAAAATTTTCTGGGATTTTTTTTTCCCCTTTGCATCAAGCAAGTACTGGTAGCACACATTTAAATTAACATTCTTTGAATCCCAAGCCCAAAAAACAGCCGCTGTTAGCTGAGTTCTGCAACTCTCGGTTCGGATTTTACTCTCACCAGCATAGAACATTAGATGTGACCAATTCTGGGATAACAACAGGCTTACAGTTTCCACATGGGTGCAATTTAGCTTTAGCACTGGGTATAGGAGCATGTCACCGTGTCAGCACCCAGGCCACCAGGTGAATAGCCAACAAACAACAGCTTTGAACTAAAATATGAAAGGACGTTTCCCTTCCATGACTCCAGTCTCTCCCTACCCTTCTCACACTTGCTATCAGGAAAGATTCATATACTTTAAAGAGTCAATGACTGATTGTTCTCAAGGTTTCTGATATTTTAACAAATTATTTTGAAGAGGAAAGTATGACTACTTACTGGCAAAATTTTAGACATTGGTGGGACATTTGGGGAAGGAAACTGTTTCAGTCTCCCCCAACACACACACACACACACACACACACACACACACACACACACACTCTGAAGCCCATAGTTGAGGCGGTCATCTGCTCTATCTAATCTCAGGACTCCTTCCATGGGACAGACGGGTTGGAATAAGTCATCTTACTACAGTGGGATGGCAGGGAGTGTTGAGGAGACAAAGTGACAAAGCCAAAAGTAACCAGTAAAAACATACAAGTTGAGGGGTGGAAGGGCGGTATTTAGGTTCAGAGAAGCTTTCTTCTCCTAGCAGGAAGAGAGTTGAAACACACCGATATCATTGTACCCCCCTTGTCTCCAGACGAGGAAACTGAGGAGCTAAGACGTTGAAAGCCCCCATGGTGGCTGATCCAGGTCAGAACACATGCCTCTGTTAACTGGGTTCTTACTCTCACTTGAGAGGTGCCACCTCCAAATATCTAAGTTTCATTGACCTTCTTTGTGGCAACTGAAATAAGAAAACAGTGTGAAAAGCCTCTGCCTCCTATTGCCATTCTCATATTGATTGTCTGTCTCTCTCCATGGACTCAAAGGGCAGCATTTTCTCTGTGCTTTCCCCTCTCGCCTGATGCAGATATAATGTTCTGCTGTTGTCCTTGGATTTCCCCTGGATGTTCAAGTAATGTCCAGGCCTCAGGGAAGTACAACTTCTTGCTTATCACTGGCAGTGGGTATGAAAATTAAGAGTCTTCCCTGAGACAGTGTGCATGATCTCAGATGCATTCCACTTGATATCATGAGCTGTCCACCAACAAAATCCACCAAGGCTAGAAGGGAGAAATGCTGGAAGGGTACAGGGGTCTGGGACTGCAGAGAAGGCTGTAAATGGCGGGGGGAGGGGGGTGCTGTGTAGAAACTAAGGGAAAATGTGAGGCATCAATGTCAGCAGATGATGTGTGACAGGTGTTCATTACATGGATCACACTACACTTCTGTCATTTATATAAATCAAAAAGAACTTCCACAGAGCTCCTCCATAATTTAGCATCCGCCAGCTTTAAAACACAGACAGTGGGAAAAACAGGGGAAGATTCTCAACCCTGTTGTGTAGCGGAAGAAGTCTGCTAGGAAGGATCGGTGCCTACAGAAGTCCTCAGAGGCATAGCGCAGTTACCTGAATCCTAGCACCTGTTTTTGCAAATACTGTGCTCATATCACCTACCTATTCTGATTTCTCCAAGATAATGACAAATTAGGGGTGTGCAAACTCCTCAGGCTCATTTACAATCTGCGTAGACACCACAGGCTGCCAGCCTCCTGAGAGTTTGAAGAAAGATTGAAAGGCTATCCCTCTCAGCTGTCATGTTTGATAAAGCCCAAGGAAAGCAGAATACTGGGGGTTTCCATAGCCTCTGCCCTGTGGGTCTCCTGAGAGCTTTGGAATGTCAAAAGCGTAGGACCCTGACACATTTTTCTATACAGCAATTGGGATACTGGGAATATGGGAGGAGAAAGGAATTTTAAAAGCCATAGACAGTCCATCCAAAGTGCAGTTGGATGCCACACCAAAAGGATTGTGCTGAAGGCAGACAGCCCTGCTCTCTTTGCCTTCTTGCTGAAGAAGGGAATTTAAGCCAAAAGAACAAATGGATACATTGGAGATTCCTTAAAGTTCTTACTGCAATTATATAGCCTTAGGAGATGAGGAATTGTAAAGTAGATGTTGGCTTAAACATTGGACATTTTCCCCGAAAGGATAATTGTTTCAGTTTCTTTTTCCCTTTAGAAAAAAGAAACAAAAATCATATTAATACTGTAGTCAAGACTAGGAAAATGAGTCTGTTTTGACTTAAAATATACCAAAAAATAAGAGACAATCTTGTAGGGGTCAGCAAAGCCTAGCCAGAGAAGTATTTTTATTTCTGCTATTAGTTAAACACTGACTTCTTAAATAAGATAAATAGCTTGGCCAATGATAACGACTGAACTCTGACTTGGTCTTAAGAAGAAAGAAATCTTAGAAAGAAAAATCCTCCCATTCTGATGACACTGTCTTCCCTGATAGGTTGGGGGTAGGGAGGGCAGAAGGGGAAAAGGACACTGTGGGAGTGGAAGCTACCCTGAATCATGGCACTCCCATCATGGACTTAGGATGCCATGGAATATGTCTTCGTTTAGTTGTTATTTTGAGGCTCAACTCAATTCCGATGATTTTCTCTATAACACACAAAAAAATGGAAACAACATCTCCATAGAACACCTGAAGTATCAGTGTGCTCTAATATTGGAACCAGTGGTAGGAGTTTAGGAGCAAGGTGGGTGATTATTGCTGTTTCTTCCTGCCTTTTCCAACACCCAAATAATTAGGCTGCTTTTCCTCTTTTGCTCTGAAGTTTAAAACATGCAATGCAATGAAACATTGGCAGAGTAAGGAGGATTTAGGTAAACTGGTCCTTAACTTCTCAGGCTAATCCTGAAGCCACTTGTAACTAAGTGAAGACACACCCATTGTCTCCTACCTCCCCTCCTACAGACTGGCCTTGGAACTCCTCAGCTCTCCCCATGAGGGGCAGGGGTGCAGTGGAAGAGCAATTCTAGGTCCCCTGTCAGGGTCTCTGAAGCCAATTCATTAGGCATGAAAAATGCTTACACATTCATTAAAAACCAGCATAACCCAAAGCCTGAATCTGCATCTAGATGAACCAAAGCTCTGACTCCAGATTTAAACATGGTTTAGTTTCAGACTATAGGCTCCTGTCACTGCCAAAGTTCTTGACATCCCTCTTGGTGATCTCCAACATTAAGGACACACAGCCTCCACCTACTCCTCCTAATATTCTCCCTCTACCATACCACCCCTTAGAATGAGCTGTCCTGTAGAATTTACTCTTACATCTGGCTTCTGGGACAATAAACCTACTTTCTAAGAGGATGTGAAGATCATCAGAGCGTGAACTATACTCAAGTTTCCAATTACAGGGCAGGCATGAGTTCTGTACAGCACAAGAGATAATTCCCTGGTTCCTCTGCTCTAGAGTCCCTTCCTAGGTTCTAGACCTATCTGCTCTAATACCAGCTTGTGCTTTTCCTGTTTAATGAGAAATATTTATTCTTCCTGTGTCAGTGACTGTCTCATATTCTGTATGGCATAAACCCAATTTGGAAATCTAGAGTCCTGAGTTTTACTCCCAGATCTGTCATGAATGTGCCAAGACCTTGAACAAGTCATGTGACTTCTCTGGGCCTGAGTTTTCTCACTTGTAAAATAAGGAGACTAAGGTAGATATTACAGTCTCTCCAGCTTTAATTTTATTAAAAGTAAGTTGCTTCCTCCTCTGAGCTCCCATGGCAGGTTGTTCATCCTACTCTGTAGACATGTTATTAGAGTTTTTCTCTTTACAAACATTTCCCCACTGGACTGTGAGCCCCTCAAGAACAAGGACTGTCTCCTCATTATTTTGTTTCCTCTGCACCTGGGGAAAAGGGAGGAAAGGAGAGGAGGAAAGGAGATGGGGTACTACCAACCTTTGTTGAGTTCCTATTAAGTAGAACTCTGTGCTATACATCATACATAAAGTACTTCTTTTAAATACAATCTCTTTTAAAAACAATATAATCATTATATTACCAAATCTGCAGATGGGGCAACTGAGAAATTAATTTACCCAGTTCACAGAGCTAGACCAGAAATGAAATCCAGGGTTCCCTCCTTTGCCTACTGTCCCAGGACCTAGCATGGAGCAGCAAGGCTCTGCTAAAATTTCCCAAATATCTAGAAGATGCTCAATGAGTACTCATTTAATGGAAGTTCAATAAACCCTCTTGTTTGGCCTTTACTCAGGCGTGGATGCGCCTTTGACCCTCATCTTTACTGAGGTGAGAAGGGCTCAGAGTTGAGGTGCTTGATAGGCAATGAGAGCACAGGGTGCAATTTTATTATAAGGATGTAGGAATTCTCTAATTAAGAAGAGGGTAGGGCAGAGCTCTGACTGGGTATGAAGAAATAATGATGAATACTCTGAAGGTAATTCAAGGTCTTGGGTACTTCACCCTGAAGAATAAGCGAAAGCCCTAATTTGCATCATTACTCAACCTACACATTCACAGAGGACACAATTGTTTTTACAGCCTTGGAAGGTCACATTATTCTTTCTTGCTCTGGTGCCCCTCACAATTATGTACAGGTGAGCAGACAGAGAAATCTATATTGAAGGCTCAAAGTGTGAGGAGCTCCCAGCTCCAGAAATCTGCAAGGTGTTTGGCCTGAGGACCATTTCAAACCCTGTGGGCTCCCATCATGTAGCCCAAAAGGCAGAGATATTGGAATTGAAATGGATTACTGTCTTCAGGGCACCCTAGCCTAGTACCAATACCTAAGAAAGGCTCTTTGGTTCTAGTTAATTTATCTTAAGCACAAATAAATTCTTGGAGCCAGCTGAGTTAATGTTCGCCTCAGGGGAGAAAGGAAAAAGAAAGGAGATCATCTGTTCCTAAGGGTGCCTTAGGATTGTGCCTGAAGCTCTTAACCCATTCAAGATCCACATAAATCTCTCGCAGGGGTATTTGATATTGTTTTAGCCAGGAGTGCAGCAGAGCAATGAGGAGGAGGATGTTCGTTTCTGTCTAGTGGTGAGTTAATGCCTGTCTGTAGGCAAAGTACCAAAAAGATAGCACATTACATTTACTTCTTTCTAAATAGAGTACTGCTTTAATAGCTGGTTGGAAGATGAGGCTGTTTGATACCCATTTATGAAACAAACAACAGATCCTAACACTTCAGAGAGGTAGGCTGTGCTATAAGGTGTCCAGTATTTCTAAAACACCATGTAATGGCCCTAAACTTTGATTGGCTTTTTCTGCTTAACTATGCAGTAGATTTTGTGTATTCGTTCACTCAATAAATCCTTAATGAGTTCCTGCCATAAGAGGTTAAACATCAGAATGGTTAAGAACACAGACACTCGAACCATATTGCCTGGTGTGAATCCTGGCTTAGCCACCTATTAAATCTGTTAATTTTGGCAAATTGCTTACATTCTCTGTGCCTCAGTTACCCTATCTATAAAATGGGGATAATAATAAGGCCAATTTTGGAGGGTTGTGTGTGGATTAAATTAGCTAATAAGAAACATCTCTATGACACATGTTTATTACTGCATGCCATGTGCTGGAGCCAAACCTATCACTCAAGCTATTAAGATCTATAGGGTGAAGAGACCCTCTGAATGGACTGGGTTCCTTATTTGGATAAGGACAAGGGACACATATCAGAGGTTTAGGAAAGCTCTATCGTGTAATACAGTATTTATCTCAATTGTATCCCAATTGGTAAGCCAGAGGGTTGTATGCAGTATAAGGAAAAAGAATTTTCTTAAAATTTTAATGTATATGTAAAGTCATGTATTAAGAAAAATATATCTAACACATTAAATCTTTTATTTTATGGATATTACTACTCAGGAATAAATAAAAAAGGAATGCTTAGGTTGATTTAAAAAGAGGACATCTAGGTTCCCATAGGATAATGGCAGCTACTTAAATCTAAATTTCTTACATATCCTCAAAAAAAAAACCAACCCCGACAATAAATAGACAACAAATAAAACAAATATAGTCGAACCTGTGCCTATGGTAGCATTGCCAGGAAACATCACTAGGAATAGAGTAATTAGGCAACTTCTTTATTGCTCAGCAGCCATTTGCTCTCTATTTCCCACCTAAGAATCACCACCACCATCCCCTGACATTGAGCTTGGTGACAAGATCTGCTTTGACCAATTACATGCCAGGGACATGGTGTAGGCAGAAACATGATGTGAGCTTACATGGTGTGGTTTGGTCTTTTGCATGCTTGTCTTTTACCATGAAAAGATTATGCCTTATTTAACAGCTAGTCCAAGAAAGATGAGAGACACTTAAAGAAGACCTGGATACAACGTGTAGCTTGTAACAAAACTCAGCTGAACCCAGCCTAGATCAGCTGAATCCGTCATCTTACAAAAACATAAGTGAAAAATGAATGTTTATTATTTTATGCTCTTGAGTTTTAGGGTTGTTTGTTTTGCAGCAATATCAGACAGACAGAAATTAGTACCTTGGGGCGCCTGGGTGGTGCAGTCGTTAAGCATCTGCCTTTGCCTCAGGACGTGATCCCGGTGTTCCAGGTTGGAGCCCCACATCAGGCTCCTCCGCTGGGAGCCTGCTTCTTCCTCTCCCACTCCTCCTGCTTGCGTTCCCTCTCTCGCTGGCTTCTCTCTCTGTCAAATAAATAAATAAAATTAAAAAAAAAAAAAAGAAATTAGTACCTGAAGTAAAATACTGCCTTAACAAAAATTTTAAATATTTGGTATTGATTTGGGGACTAAGGAGTAGGCAAGGAAGAAAGTTCTAGAAGGATGGAAAATAATGACCTATATTATACCATGGCAAATTATTTGGTAAAATATCAATTGTGGTATCTTAGAAGACAGAAGATGTGTGAGCTGATTGCTACTAGTTCGCATTTGATAAGGTACTCCATGAATGTGATTAGGCCAGAAAAATAATAACCGGTTTGCAAACAATATTTAGAGGAAAATTACAGCGTTTGTTAGTAAATCAAAGGTGTTGCCATTATGACACAGCCTCAGAGAAAAGGCCAAACCAAAGGTTTTTCAGTAAACCATGACCTCAGGATAAAGATCAAATCAAAGGTGTGGCTATAATACTTGCTTATATCACTGAAGAGATGAAGGTAAAGTGTTTGAAAAGAAACAACTAAACAAAAGGATAACTAGAAAGCTTGATAACATGATCCCACAGAAACATGTTGTGTCCAAATTTACTGCAATTTAAGCCTAGAAAGAGAGAGACAAAAGAAAAAAAATATGTGTGACTCTGGGAACTTGTGTTAATAGAAATCAAATAATAAAACAAGAAGGAACTCCCAAAAGTTGGAGCCAACAATAATGAGGAAAAATGGACTTAGAACTATTCCTACAGGGGATCCCCAGAGGTTACTGGAGGAATATTTCTATCCCCACTGTAGGAGAATCTGACATTTGCCCAGCAGGATTTCAGAATTTCTATGGATGTGATTATGAGCTATGTGACTGTTATTCTTGCCAGTTTAAAGTTAGAAAGTCTAGAATGAAGTTAATTAAATAGGTGGACCTGTTTCTGGTCCACCAGAATCTCTTTTGGTCCACCATTGTATATTGGATATGTATGGAATGGTGGTAGATGACAATTTGTTTTCTTAGGTCAAGTTTCTCTGGATCAAGAGAAGCCACACCAGCTTTGATATAGATCATGAAATCCTGGTCTTCTCACCTTATGCCATGATTTGACAAGACTTTGGGGCTCTCGAAATAAGATTGAGTGTATTTTGAGCATAAGAAGGACAGAGATATTTATGGGAAGGCGTATGGTAAATTAGATTATTGTTCAACAAGTATTCACTTCCCATCTCTCTCAGCTTTCATGGAGAAAACAAATTTTTCAGCCCCATTGATATTGGATTCATTCATATGCCTTTATTGGTCAGAGGGATATATTGCAAATAGAGAACTGAAATGTATTCTCTAGGGGCGCCTGGGTGGCACAGCGGTTAAGCATCTGCCTTCGGCTCAGGGCGTGGTCCCAGCGTTCTGGGATCGAGCCCCACATCAGGCTCCTCCCTGTAAGCCTGCTTCTTCCTCTCCCATTCCCCCTGCTTGTGTTCCCTCTCTCGCTGGCTGTCTCTATCTCTGTCAAATAAATAAAATAAAATCTTTATTAAAAAAAAAAGAAATGTATTCTCTAGAGGACCTTGGTTTCCTGCACTCCTGGCTTTTGTCATGAAAATAGCATGACTTGCATAGCTACTAGTTCAAGGAGAATAAAAGGCACATAGAGTAGACCTGAACCCAATCTGCAGTTGTAACTAAACCCAGCCAAACCCAGCCTCCATCAGCCAAATCTCAGCAGACCCAAAGACAGAGAAGCAAAAAAAATAAAAGCTTGCGGTTACATACCATTTAAGAGATTTCTTATACAGTAGTAGCTTTCTGATATAAAAAGAAAGCTACAAATTTTATTTTATGAAGAAATAGAAAAATAAACACCTGAAACTAGAAGAAAGCTACAAACTTTTTTTTACAAATAAATGGGAAAATAAACATCTGAAGCTAGCAGAGCCACAGAGTTATAGAGATATATACAGAGATTCAGGGGAAGACTATGAAGAAGAGAAGAGTGCAATACAGATTGCAAAATATGTATAAATTTACCTCCAGAAAGAGAAAATCCCATCCTAAGCTGAGAAATACTGAGAAAAGCCCTGAGATGGTAGATAAGACAACTTGCAACTGGCAACTGGCAACTGAAAGGGGCTTGACAAGGTATAGTTGCAAATGTGGCAATATTGGGAAGGAGGAGCTCTGGGAGAGAGGACAACTTGGAAAAGAAGGTCCCTGTACCAGTTTTCAGTTTATTGTCTCTCAGTTCCATATCCACCCTTCTTTGCCCCGCTTTGTAATACTGAAGCCAAACCCTATAAACATGTTTCCTTTGCCAACTGGGACAATATAAAGCTTTGTCGACAGAGAGTGCTGGAGTAACACTTCAAGGTGTGAGCCACACGAAGATATTTCTCTTCTAGAATCTAGTTCGCCATTTTTTAAATTCAGCGTTGCAGCCTAGTGGCCTTCTTGGACCCATTCTGAGTATGCCCTCAGGACACCGTGCCCCTATCTAGCAACCACCTCTGACCCAGTCCAGTGAGCTGCTTCCTTGGCAGCTCCAGTTGCATCCTCAAGCCATCCTTTCCACACCTGGCAGCTAATTCTGGGGGCCTCCAGTGGTTCAGCTTCAGCAATACCTTCAGGCAATAGTATCTACACTTGACCCATGTCATCTGGCAAGTTTTGTCATTACAGTCAGGCTGTATGTCCCTCTCTAAACAAGTCTGAATTTCATGTTCATGGGTAAGAAGGTGTTCTTCTAAGTCCTTAATTTCTTTATTGCCATTCTCTTTCAGCCTAGAAGCAGTAGTTGATTTCTTTAACCTGCTACTTCTGGAACACTTAAGGCCCTCTTTTACCTCTTTTAGTAGTCAATTACCTATTACTAGCTAACAGTTCTTTATATTAAGCGTAAGTTTTCAACTGCCAATTACTGATGCATTCTTATCTCCTGCCTGGACCCTGACGGATATAATGTCCCTGGGAGTGGCTTGGTGGTAAAGAGAAAGTAAGAACCAAGCAGTTGAAATCAGAGCTCCACAGAAATAATAGAAGAAACGCTCAGTAAACCAGAGCCATTTTCTCCCCAAATAGACACCATTTGTTAAAGAAAGTAGACTTCGCTGTACAAAAGAAACATAAAGAGACTTAGCAAGCCAAGCAACTCTTCTCACTTCTCCATATAAACGTCCTCCATATTTTTAATCTAGGAAATTTCCAACACATTTTAAAATAAACAGTAAATATCAGAAAAGCTTCAAGCAAAGCTGCTGTAAGAAGAAAATGGAAACTGAGAATCAAAACTTCTCAAATGATAAAAAATTCCCTCCCCACCCCCAATCAACCATGAAGTAGAGGAAAATTGTAACACAGTAGTCCAACAGGAATTAATTAAAAGAGCATTTGCAGAAGAAAGATTTATTTCAACCAGGGATTAAAACTCATCACAGAAAGGGGGGAAAAACAGAAAAGAACAGGAATTAAAATGAAAATTGGCTGAACTCAGGGAAAAAAACTGAAGAAAAAGACAACGTCAGAAGGAACACTGGATTATGAAGCGCTCAGGTGAAAATAGATTTGATTGAAAATATATTAAATAAAATTGATAAGAGAAATGAAAACAGTCCAGAAAAGGAAAAAAAATGTAAAAAGTATTAGAGACAAAGTGATATATAGAGACAAGCAAGGAATAGTCAACATATATAACTGGAGACCCCCCCCCAAAAAAAAAAAAGTAACACAGAAGGACAAAATAAAGATTTCTGAATAATGCAAGAAAACTTTTTAAAATAAAAAAGAACTGAACTTACACATTGAAAGAGCTTACAGTATACCTCAAAAAACTTGATTCCAAATAGTTAACACCAGAATACAGCCTAGTAAAATTATTCAGATAATGAATTTAATGAAAAAAAATTTCTAGGACTCTGGACATAAAGACCAAGTCATTTACAATGAATGGATACCAAGTCAGCCTCCAACTTCTCAAAAACAATATACAAAGTAAGTCAACAGGGAGGCAACATTTCCAATAACTCAAGAAACATAAAATTGGTGAATTATTACATGTAAATTTCACCTCAATACATCTTTTTTTATAATTAAAGTTTCAAATTTTATTTTTTTTATTTTTTTCTTATAATAATTTTTATTATGTTATGTTAGTCACCATACAGTATATCTTCAGTTTTTTATGCAATGTTCCATGATTCCTTACTTGCGTATAACACCCAGTGGTCCATGCAATACGTGCCCTCCTTAATACCCATCACTGGCCTATCCCAGTCCCCCACCCCCCTCCCCTCTGAAGCCCTCAGTTACATCTAACTTTTTAAAAAATAAAACTCAAAACAAAAAAGTTAGTAGAAGATCCTGGTAAAATCAGAAGGCAGTAACAACACAGTTTGTTAGTCTTCCTGAATCTTCACACTAAAACAAAGACTGTAGCTAGAGAGCAAAACCGAAAGCTCATAAGCAACGTGAGGAGAACCCCAAAATAACTGACAGAACGAACAGGTGTTGATTGGAAAGCCTGGAAGGCCAATTTGACAAAAGCCGCTGGAACAGGATGATATTTTGCCCTTAATTGTAGGTGAGCACAAGTGAGCTGCAGTAGAATTCAAACAGAATGGAGAAGTCTGGCTTCCATAAACTCTGAAAACTGACCAGTTACAGATCTCCTCCAGGAGAGGGCTGGAAACTGATGGAATGGAATTAAAATTGAACAGATGGGGGCGGCTGGGTGGTGCAGTTGTTAAGTCTCTGCCTTCAGCTCAGGGCGTGCGTGATCCCAGCGTTCTGGGATCGAGCCCCACGTCAGGCTTCTCTGCTAGGAGCCTGCTTCTTCCTCTCCCACTCCCCCTGCTTGTGTTCCCTCTCTCGCTGGCTGTCTCTCTCTGTCAGATGAATAAATAAAACCTTTAAAATTGAACAGGATGAGGAAAATAAAGATAAAGAATTTTTTTAAATATAGATGAAATTAGGGAAGAGTAAGAGCCAGAAGACCTCAGGCAACAAATTTCTTTTTTTTTTTTTAACACTACACAAAACCACAGAAGAAAGAGCTCTGTGAAGTTAGAAAGTCTATCTTGACCTAAACACAGATTTTTTTTCTAAAATTTCAGGGAAACTAATTTCATATAGATAAGAGCATGAGAAAAACATTGAAGTTAAATCCCAAACGAAGTAATTATAATTTTTTTAAAGACTAGAATAAGGAGCAGGACAAATACCATATGACTTCACGTATATATGAAATCTGAAAAACAAGACAAATGAACAAGCAAAGAAACAAAAAGCAGAGACAGACCCATAAATACAGAAGGGGAAAAAGGGGTGGGTGATGGGCAAAATTGGTGAAGGGGAGTGGAATATAAAGGCTTCCAGTTATGGAATGAGTAAGTCCCAGGGATGAAACATACAGCATAGGGAATATAGTCAATGGTATTGTAATAGTGTTCAGGGTGACAAATGGTGGCTACACTTGTGGTAAGCATAGCATAATGTATACAGTTTTCAAATTACTCTGTTGTACACCTGAAACTAATGTTACATTGTGTATCAACTATATTTCACTAAAAAAGTAATGTTTAATATAGGAAAAAAAAAAAGAATGAAGAGCAGAATAATATCCCTTCCAAGAAAAAATAATTGCCCACAGAGAGATCAAAACTATAACTTAGTATTTCAAAACTAAAAGACACTTTTAAAAAGTTATTTAAAAAATAAAGTGAAGGGTGCTGGGTGGCTCAGTCAGTTAAGCATCTGCCTTTGGCTCAGGTCATGATCCTAGGGTCCTGGGCCTAGTCCTGCCTTGGGCTCCCTGCTTAGTGGGGAGTCTGCTTCTCTCTCTACCCCCACACTTGTGCTTGCTCTCTCTCAAATAAATAAAATCTTAAAAAAAAGGAAAGTGCTAATTTGTTTAAAAAAAGAGATAGAGATTAAAGAATAACATAGATCATAACTAAAAAAACTCAAAAATGAGGTAATGTAGGTATTGCCTCAAAATAAGGTAATATAATAGAAAATAATAACAAATAAAAGACAGAATTATCTCAGAAATGAGGACTAAACAGAAGAATCCATAGGTGAGTAAATACAACAGATAAATCCTTAAAATAAATAGGTGAAAAGGAGACCAAAATTTTAAATTAAATAGGATGCAAGAAAGAGAAAAAAAAATTGTGATAAAGAGATAAATATTGAAGATAGGCAAAACAAAATCTTGTATACAGATAATAAGAATCCCTGAAGAATAAAACGAAAGCAAAGATAATATAAATGCAAAATATAAATATAAAAAAAATAAGAATCCCTAAAGAAAAAAACCGAAGCAAGGAAAATATAAGTATAAATTTAAAAATTATAATCCAAGGAAACTTTCTTGTAATTAAAAAAAGAAAAATTTAACCACATATTGAAAAAGCACAACCCATATCTGAAACTATCAACTAAGAATAACCATATGAGACATTTTTATACAGATACTTGATTTTTAAAAAGAAAAAAATTTTGAGCAATAACTAGATAAAAGGAGCAAGTGACTTATAAAAGAAAGAAAATTAGATTATTGGATTTTTGCCAGCAATGTTTTTTGTCAGACAAAAAATCAAGTTACTGACAATGAATGGATACCAAATTAGGCGCCAACTTCTCAAAAACAATATACAAGATAACATAAGAATAATGCCATCTTCTCAATAAATTCAAGAAACTTAGAACTGGTGAGTTTTATTGCATGTAAATTACACCTTTGTAAACCCAATTTTAAAAAATGCAAACCTGAACTCAAAAGTTAGTAGAAAACAATGGAGAAACATTAGTAATATAGTCAAGGAAAGAAAACCTGACCCAAGGATTTTATGTCGATTAAACTAACCTTCAATAATGAAGAGCACAAATTTGTTAGTAATATACAAGAACCCAGGAAATATTGTTCTCATAGGCATTTCCTTAGAAACGCTTAGTAGAGAACAAACGTCAGAAAACCAAAATAACCAGAGCAACTTTTACACAAGGACTGCATCAGAAAATATAATTACTTGAACAACTATAACTAAATGAGGGCTGAGAAAGCAAGCGTATAGTATGAAATGGCTATAATGTACATATAGTGTAACTGCAAAAAAATGGGGGTAAGAAAATGGTAGTGCATATACAGTAGTGCCCTCTTAGCTACAGCTTTGCCTTCTGCTCTTTCCGTTACTCATGGTCAACCATAGTCTGGAAGTATCTGATCCTCCTTCTGATGTATCAACAGGTCAATAGTAGCTTACTGCTACATCACAATGCCTACATCATTCACTTCACTTCATCTCATCATGTAGCATTTTTATCATCTTACATCACCACAAAAAGGGTGAGTACAGTACAATAAGATATTTTGAGAGAGAGAGACCACATTTACACATTATAGTAACTTTTATTATAGTACATTATTTTAATTATCCCATTTTATTATTGGTTATTGTTAATTTCTTACTATGCCTAGTTTATAAATCAAGCTTTATCATAGATATGTATATATAGAAAAAAATATAGTATATATAGGATTCGGTACTATATGCAGTTTCAGACATCCCCTGGGGGTCTTGGAATATATCCCCCATGGATAAGGGGAAAATATTGTACATAACAATTTTAATACCTCTTAGTAATCATTTTGGTGGTGATATTATTATTATTCTGAGAGTTAAAGTCATCCTGCAGAGATGAGATGGACTGCCTCCCAACTAAAGGTCAGATATCAAGACCGATGATGCCATAAATACAGAGAAAGGGTATGAAAATGTTTATTACTAACATAATGAGGCTTTCTGGGGGCAGCAGGGCAGGATCCCAGCAGGTCCAAACATGTCTTGAGACAGTAAAGACAGGCAACTAGCTTAGCCTTTTTGTTGTTTAAGGTGAGGCTGGAATGAGGGTTCCATGCACAGTCTGGGGTTTGCATGGTTTAAACTTTCCACCAGCACCAACAGAGGGAACATGCAACCTTTGTTATCACCTAACTCATGTGTGAAGCAAGAGGGAAAGAAGTGGAGCTTGAAAGCTGTTAGAGAGGCAGAGTCATTATTACACTGAGATTATTGTGCGTAATGTGATATAATCTCAGGATATTTTTCATACCAGATATCAAGAAAGCTATCAAACACTACTGAGGTCATCACAGAAGAACTCAGAAGCCAAATTGAATAGACTCCTACGCCAAATATAGAACATTTTGAGTTCCATTAAGATATAATAATTGCAACAGATTTAAACTCTTCAAATGTGTTTAAATCTATGAGCTCATAATGATAGTAAGAAGAAACTAATTGGTCGTTTTCAAAGAATGAAATAGCAGAATATCATCACTTTGTATCATGTAATGAATTAATGGATCTAGGCTTTGGAATAGATAGATATTCTGTGCCTCCCAGTGAAAGAGCACACCAAGACCTATAGTTTTGCCAAATGGATTGAGTCTAAGTCTAATCAAGCCTTTAGATCCAGCAGAAAATTTACAGAAAATATGGAAGACAGAGGAACATGTTGAATTGTACCATGAGTATGCAATCAGCAAAATCCAGACTGACTACAAATCTACAAGGCTAACAGCTCAGATCTATGACAAATAAATTGTATGCAAAATAAAAAAAAAAGAGGGAGAAACTGTAGATTTAAAAAATGCTTAAGAGGGGCTCCTGGGTGGAGCAGTCGTTAAGTGTCTGCCTTCGGCTCAGGGCATGATCCTGGAGTTCTGGGATCGAGTCCCACATCAGGCTCCTCTGCTGGGAGCCTGCTTCTTCCTCTCCCACTCCCCCTGCTTGTGTTCCCTCTCTCACTGGCTGTCTCTCTCTGTCAAATAAATAAATAAATTTTTTTTAAAAAATGCTTAAGAGGCATATCACGTTTCTATAAAGAACAAGATAAACTAGTATGTCCAGGGATGCACACTGGGGTGATAAGACTATAATGAAATACCCAAAAAGTCAAGATAATGGTTACTTGTTGGAGAAGGAAGGAAGTTCTGATTGAGACAAGGCACATGAAGGAAGTTCTGATGTGGGCAGCAAAGTTCTATTTCTTGACCTAGCTCGTGATTACAAAGGTGTTTGCCTTCATTAATCCATACATTTGTCTGTGTGGTTTTCTATACCTGTGTTTTTTCTATAAAAGATTTTTTTTGAAAGTTGGAGAGGGGAAATTGAGTTTTAAAATATTTAATAAATAATTATTCCAATGGTAGGTGGATTTGGCAAAAGTCATGAAAGTGCTTGACTGACTAGGGTTCAAAAAACACTGAAATAGTGTTTAAGAGCTCAGACTCTGGAAAGTCACAAATTGGGGGTGAAATTCCCATTCTGTTAATTATTGGCTATGTGATCTCTAAGTCTCAGTGTCCTCATCTATAGAATCAGTATAATAGTAATAACTACCTAATAGGGCTGTTGTGAGGTATAAATGAGATAACCATCTAAAACACTCAGTAAAACACAAGCCATACACTAATTACTCAAAAAATGCTATTTGTTGTTGTTATTGCTGTGGTTGTAGTTTTGGGGAATGATAGAAGCTTTTAACTCGGCATCGTTTTTATGGACCACTAGGACTTCTATGAGTCTTCTTTTTATATGCATTGCAGCTATCAGAGTTCTTATTCTTCTCTGCTGCTCCAATTATAGTCCCGAGAAAATCCTGACTTCATTTCTTTAAGCACTAAATGCTTTGGGATACATAGGAAAATGAAAAGTGTTATAGATTTCCGAACTATATTAAACCAATATAACTTGTTGCCCAACTGCCAGAGGGACTAGCATGGCAGTAACTGCTAGATTGATGGTGACCAGAGAATTTGTGAACTCATTTAGCCTATGGCAAGTATGCCTACCACCTCCCCAGGTATCAGGAGACAATGGTTATGCTAACACTTCCAGATTGGGTCAGTATTTTGGAGAGATACTCTCTAAAGCAATTAACTTTCTCAGCATACTTTCCACTGATACATTTGTCGGTTTTATATATATATATATATCACATGGCCTATCTGTATTCATCAACCAACTGCTCCAATGAGTGTCGATTTCCTACTGACCCGTCGTGCATCATTGCCTTTTAAAACCCAACTCTCACAGCAGGTAGGGAGATGCCCTCTGGAATAGAATGCTTGCAATTAGTTTTATTCTGCTTTAGCCTAAGGTACATGTTGAGCAGGGAGTAGAAATGTTCCTCCGTGTTACAAGCATCTCCCCTCTCTATACTACGTCATTTGAGGCATACACATTCTATTCTCATTTCCCCTACCTGAATTTTCACAGCCAATTCAGTTCAGCTAGGTTCTCCTATTTCAGATATCTTACTCTGCCTGTTAAAATCTGCATAATGCTTTCCTCCTCATCATTTCAACCATATATCAGGCAAGTATTCTTAACATCTTTTATTTTTTACAAGGAATCTGATCTGGTGTTTAAGTGACTTACACGCAGTTCCACATGGCAAAGCTGGGACAGGAGCAGATGTCTCTCCGTGATATATGTCATGTCTACGACTTCCTTCCACTATGTCCTGCAGACACTGCATTCTCCTACGGGAGAACTTTGAGGTGTTTTGTTTATGTATTTACTGATTTATGAATGTATTTATTTATCAATGTGTTAGTTGGTTTTTTTAATATAAATTATCGTTATTTGTTATATGACTATCTGATAGAAATGGAATAATACACAATTAAATACAGCAGTCTACAATAATTAGTAGACATTTTTAGCAAGTAATGAAACTAAATTTTCAAAGAAACATCATCATTAAAAATGCAGGTTTACTTCTAAAAGTTCTATCAAAATGCTGTCTTTAATCATCTTTTCTTGGGACTGCTTTTATGCTACTTTCAATTCATTTCTAATGATTTCTTAAATATTTTAAATATTCAGGAAAGTGTGAAGGCTAATATAATGAACATTTGTGTACCCACCACCCAAATGTTGTTAACATTTTCCCCATTTTGCTTCAAATTTTTCCCTTTTTTTGAAATAAAATATTTCAGAAAAGATTGTTCCACATTCTCTTCTTCCAGTCTTATTGTTCCCTTTCCCACCCCAAAACAAACCGTCCTGAAGGTGGTATGTATATTTTCCATTCACATTTTGAAATATTTACTCTGCATGCATTTATCCATTCATTTAAAATATAATCTCTACACAAATAGTATCACCCTCCTGTATATATCATTATACAACTTGCTTTTTCCACCTACTAGTGTGTTTTTGAGCTCCATAATAAGTAGGGATAATTCTTTTCATTTTTGTGTCTGCGAATATATTTAAACTTATTTCTACCTTATTTTGTGTTTTCTTTTCCATACTTTTTTCCTGTATTGCCTCTC
>NW_024425119.1:12926660-12944099 GCF_017311325.1 Ursus maritimus | reverse complement strand
TCCCTGCCTTTTATTAAATTAATAAATTTGTCTATAGCACTACTTCTCCTCATTTATGAGGTGGGAACTGTAGATTATTTTTCTATTTTTTTTATTGTTACCCCCCCTCCTTTTTAAGTAGGCCAATCTGGGGCTTGAACTCATGACCCTGAGATCAAGAGTCACATGCTCTACTGACCGAGCCAGCCAGGCACCTCTCCCCAAATTTTTAACAAGCATATTTAACTGTACATTTTTAATAAAGTCTAAAATTATTGATTTTTTATCTTCCTCTTTAATGAGAAAAAGACTTTGCCATGCACAAATCACTCCTGTTGCTAGAATTTATTTCTATTTTTTATACATTGCTAATGCTTTTTAATAATCCATAGTGAATTAATCAATATATTTTACTAATTTGGTTGTTTCATATATGACCTTTATTATGTTGAAGTATGTTCTCTCTAAACCAACTTTGTTGAGGATTTTTATCGTGAGTGGATGTTGTACTTTGTCAAATGTTTTTTATGCATCTATTGAAGTGATCGTATGGTTTTTATTCTTTCTCTAATTGATCTGGTGTATCATGTTGTTTGATTTGTGAATATTGAACCACCCTTGCAATCCAGGAATAAATCCCACTTGCTCATGGTAAATGATTTTTTTAACGTATTGTTGGATACATTTTGTTAATGTTTTGTTGAGGATTTTTGCATCTATGTTCATCAGAGAGATTGGTGTGCAGTTCTCTTTTTTGGTAGTGTCTTTATCTGGTTTTAGTGTCACAGCAATGCTGGCCACATAAAATGAATTTGGAAGCTTTCCTTCTTCTATTTTTTGGAAAAGTTTGAGAAGAATAGGTATTAACTTTTCTTTAAATGTTTGGTAGAATTCACCTGTGAAACCATCTGGTCCCAGACTTCTGTTGTGAGTTTTTAATTACCAGTTCAACTTCATTTCTGTTAATCAGTCTGTTCAAGTTTTCTCTTTCTTCCTGATTCAGTTTTGGGATGTTATATGTTTCTAGGAATTTATTCATTTCTCCTAGGTTGTCCAGTTCATTAGCATATAATTTTCATAATATTCTCTTATAATCCTTTGTATTTAAGGGTATCAGTTGTTATTTCTTCTCTTTCATTTCTGATTTTTTATGTTAGTTATCTTTCTCTGTGTCTTCCTTTCTCTCTCTCTCTCTCTCTCTCATCTGACTAAAGGTTTATCAATTTTGTTAATCTTTTCAAAGAACCAGCTCCTAGTTTGATTGATCTGTTCTACTGTGCTTTTTAGTTTCCGTTTTCTTTATTTCTGCTCTAATCTTTATTATTTCCTTCCTTCCTTTGGTTTTGAGTTTTATTTGTTCTTCTTTTTCTAACTCCTTTAGGTAGAAGGTTAGGTTGTGTATTTGAGATTTTTCTTGCTTCTTGAGGTAGGTCTGTATTGTTATAAACTTCCTCTTAGAACAGCTTTTACTGTACACCCAAAGATTTTGGACTGTTGCATTTTCATTTTCATTTGTCTCCATGTATTTTTTTATTTCTCTTTGATTTCTAGGTTGACCCACTCATTGTAAGTAGCGTGTTATTTAACCTCTATGTATTTGTGCTCTTTCCAGACTTTTCTTATTGTTGGTTTCTAGTTTCACAGTCACTGTGGTATGACTTCAATATTTTGAGTTGTCAAGACTTGTTTTGTGGCCTAATATATGATCTATTCTAGAGAATGTTTCATGTGCACTTGAAAAAAATATAAATTCTGCTGTTTTATGATCGAATGTTGTGATTATATCTGTTAGATCCATCTGGTCCAAAGTGTCATTCCAATTCAGTTTCCTTCTTGATTTTCTGTTTGGATGATCTATCCATTGATATAAGTGGGGTTTAAAGTCCCCTACTATTATTGTGTTACTATTGATTACTTCTTTATGTTTGTCATTAGCTGCTTTATGTATCTGGGTGCTCCCATGTTGGGTGCATAAACGTTTATAATTGTTATATCTTCCTGTTGGATTGTCTCCTTTATGATTATATAGTGTCCTTCTTTGTCTCTTGTTACAGTCCATTATAAAGTCTATTTCGCCAATGTAAGTATTGTTACATGGGCTTTCTTTTCACTTCTATTTATATGATAAATGTTTTTCCATCTTTGCTTTCCGTTTGCATGTGTGTTTAGGCTTGAAATGAATCTGTTGTAAACAGCATATAGATAGATCATGCTTTCTTATCCATTCCATCACCCAATGTCTTTTGATTGGAACATTTGGTCCACTTATATTTAAAGTAACTATTGATAGGTATATACTAAAATACATTTTGTTACTTGTTTTATGGTTGTTTTTGTAGTTCTTCTCTGCTCCATTCTTCTCTTGCACTTTTCTCTCGTGGTTTGCTTTCTTCAGTGATATACTTAGATTAATTTCTCTTTATTTTTTGCATATCCACTACTGGTTTTTGATTCTTGGTTACCATTAGGTTCATATATAACATTTTATACATATAGAAGTTTATATTAAGCTGATGGTTGCTTAAATTTGAGCCCATTGTTTACTTCTCTCCATATATTTTAGGTATATACTGCCATACTTTACATCCTTTTATCTTATAAATCCCTTGACTGATTTTTATAGATATACTTAATTTCACTGCTTTTGTGCTTCCTACCTTTTTTACTCCTTCTAATGGCCTTTCCTTTCCACTCAAAGAGTCCCCTTTAACATTTCTTGTAGGGCTGATTTAGTGGTCATGAATTCCTTTAACTTTCGTTTGCCTTGGAAAGCCTTCATCTCTTCTATTCTGAATGATAGTCTTGCTAGATACAGAAATCTTGGTTGCAGGTTGTTTTTGTTTGTTTGTTTTTGTTTTTTTCCCAGCACTTTGAATATATCATGCAACTCTCTCCGGGCCTTCAAAGTGTCTGCTGAAAAATCTGCTGATAACCTTAAGGCGTTTCCCTTGTATGTAACTGTTTTCTTTTCTCTGGCTGCCTTTAAAATTCTCTCTTCATCACTACTTTTTGCCATTTTAATTACTATGTGTCTTGGTGTGGACTTCCTTTGGTTGATTTTTGGAGAGGCTCTATGCGACTCCTGTATTTCTGTTTCCTTCACCAGATTTGGGAATTTTTCAGCTATTATTTCTTCAGTTAAATTTTCTGCCCCCTTTTCTGTCTCCTCTTATAATGCAAATTATATTATGCTTTTTTGTGTCACTGAGTTCCCTCGGTCTATTTTCATTTATTATTATTTTTTTTCTCTCCTGTTCAGCTTGATTACTTTCCATTAGTCTGTCCTCTAGGTCATTGATCCATTCTTCTGCCTCCTCCAGTCTATTTATTTATTTATTCCATTTTGTGTATTTTTAATTTTATTTATTCAGTTCTTCATCTCTGATTGATTCTTTTTTATGTTTTCTATCTCCATTGAGTTTTACTGAGGTCCTCCACTCTTCTCCCAAGTCCAGTGAATATCTTTATGGCCATTAATTTAAATTCTCTGTCACATGTATCACCTATCTCTGTTTCATTTAGCTCTTTTGCTGTGATTTTGTCTTGTTCTTTCATTTGGGACATATTTTTCTGTCTCCTCATTTTGTCTAACTTTTTGAGTCTGTTTCTATGTGTTAGGTAAGTCAGCTACATATTCCGCTCTTGAAACTAATAGCCTTATGAGGCAGAAGTCCTGTAGTGCCCAGCAGTGCAATGTCCTCTGTTTGCCAGAACCTGGCACTTCAGGGCTATCTCCTATGTGTGTTGCCTGTGCCCTACTGTTGTGGCTGAGCTGCTTTTGCCTTTAATGCAGTCATTTGCAATGACTCTCTTTGCCTATTGTGGGCAAGGTTTAGTTCCTGTGGTGTTGGTGGGCCAGTCTAGGGCTTCTTTGGGTTTGAGTCAAATCAGATCAGGCGTTTGCCAGAGATACAGTAGCACCAAACTGTGGGATGTTCTTTCTATGGCATCCCTTGAGAAGATTTCATTGGTGGGTGGGGCCTATAGTCAGACTAGATGTCTACCCCCAGCCCACTTCTGGGGCCACAGTCAGACAGGTGTGTGTAGTTATATTCCCCTCTCCCCAGGACAGAAGTCACTTTGGAGTGGTGGTGGCCCCTATTGAGGTTGCTTGCATACTGTCAGGCTTGTGGCAACACTTTGGATGGACTCTGGCCAAGGGCATACTGGAGGGGGCAGGTCCACAGGAGAATGGGAAGGTGCACAGTGTTAGCAAGATTTTTGTTGGTCTTCTGTGGGAGGACACCCAGAGCTAAGGCCTACCTGGAGGGGGCATGTTTGCTGGAGAATGCCAGGACTTTGGTGAGCTGTTAGCAAGTTAGGTGGAGAGTGTTGGCACTGTGCTGGTTCTTTCAGGTGTCTGTGTGTCTAGGCTGCAGGGTTGGAGAGCGAAAAGAAGCCTCCAGCTTCTTCATTTCTGGAGAAGTCTCTTAAAGATCTTTGTCCCTCCAGCACATGCTGTGAGATTAGTAAATAAATCTCCATCCCATATAACTAAGACATTTTTCAAACTTCTGCATCTATGCTGTATCTCAGTGGGGTTGTTTGTTTTGCTATCTCTTTTTAAAGATAAGTGGGTGGGGACTCAGTTTCCTCTCCCCCTCCCAGCTCTCCTAGAGCTGAGCCCTCTGATTTTTAAAGTTCTAGGTGTTAAGCCACACTGGTTGTAAGAACTTGTGAAATTAAGCCCCTCTGGTTTTCAAAGACAAATATGGAGATTTGTTTTCCCTCTGTGAGCTCCCTATGCCTGGGATGCTTGGTATGAGAATCTGTTTCTCTCCCCTCTCCACATCTTCAGTGTTCCTCCCACCAGTGGACAATCCTGTGAGTCTGTTTAGCTCCCAGCCATGTCTCTGCCCTTCCTACCCTCTTCAGTGTGGCCTCTTCTCTACATTTAGCTGTGGAGAGTTTGTTCCACCAGGCTTCAGGTTGTTTTCTGGGTTATTTACACTGATGTGGGTGTTACCTAGTTGTATCTGTGGGAGGAGGTGAGGTTAGGATCTTCCTACTCTCCCATCTCCTCCCTGCCCTTTCATACTTTTATCTGCTCTATAATAAGTGGCTTCCTTATTGGTATCTTCTAATTCACTAATTCTTCCTCTGTGTCCAATGTGGAATTTATCTTATGTGTTGAGATTTTTCCATTTCAATGATCATTTTTTACTTCCAGAATTTCCAGTTGTTTCATTTTCTTGGTTTATTTCTCACTCTATTGTATCATAATTTATCAGGGGATATTCTTCCTTTATTTTGTGAAGATTCTGAGCACTCACGTTTTAAAGTCCTCTTTAGATTGCTGTATTGTTTGCATTTGATTGGGATGAATTCATCTCCCAATTGTTGGTTTAATTTTCTCTTTTTCTTAGTGTTACTTTCTCATGTCTTGTGAATTTATGTTTAGAGTCTTATTTTGAGAGTTTATTCTCTCTCTTTCTCTCTTTTATCCATCTCCCTGTATCCCTTCTGGTCTAGCAATTTTGTGACTGCTTTCATGCAGCCTCATGGAGCTCTCAATAACCAATTAGAATTCTTATTACATGCCCTGGATCAGATACTTTCTTGGTCTTGGTCTTAGGTGGAAGTTTGAGTCTGCCTCCTCCCACCTTGATGTAAGCCAGAGCCCCCCAAAAAAATAAGATAAACTTTTATTAGCCTCTTTTTTGTGAGTGGCAGCCCTGCCACCATAGACTTACTCCCTCACTTGGAAGGGGGGATCCTTTTATCTATATTACTGTGCATAGTTGAGACCCCTGGATGTCTATGCCTATTTCTGGACCCACAGCCTAGCAGGCTCCAAGTTTCAGCGCACTTGGCACTTTGTATTTGTTTTATTTACGTTGCTCAAAGATGTTTGTGTTTGAACATAGTTTTGACTTTGAAATTGTCTCTTTTTTAAAAATTCTATATGTAGAAAGTCATTGAAAAGCTTCAAAGAGTGACCATTCAATGACATCTTGACCAGAAATTTCTTAAACCCTTTTATAGCCTAAACGTACCTATCATCTTTATCTTGGGTCTTATTGTCCAAAATGAAATATAATTAGTCTTTCAGTATATGTTAAACCCTCCCATTTATTTCTCTCTGAATACCCTCAGTTTTTTCCACTCCCCTGGGTTCTATGGGCCCGGTGGAACAGCTAACATTTCCCACTATTCATTCCAGACCATGAAGACTCTACCTTCTCTTCACTTCTCAGTAGTTCTACCCATGAAATAACTCATTCCACTTGTCAAATCATTGCTCTTTCGGTGGTCCTTTCCCATCCTAATTCCCAGCTCTACCATGGCACATTTATACTTTCCTAGGTAGCTATAGCATCTGAGATATTTTTCTTCTCTAATCTGCACTACATTCTTTTTTTATAATAATTTGATATTATGTTATGTTAGTCACCATACAGTATATCCTTAGTTTTTGATGTAATGTTCCATGATTCATTCTTGATGGCCCCAAAATCCATGTTGTGTTTCCTTTAGGATCTTGACTTTAAGGTTCTCTTCCTTGGTGACATCACAGAAAAGACTCTGTTTCATCCCTGAGTTCTCTGTCTCATCCCCATTTTATGGTTCACAACTTCAGGAGCTTTCCAGGTAAAATTTCAAACTAGCTTCCATACTTCCAGAGCAGGTCAGCCTACTCCAGTTTGGTATCTGAGGACTTACAAACAAGGCTTGTAGAACTGGGGTAGCTGGGGAACTTACTAAGCAGGGGAACTTACATACGAGGCTTGTCTTCAGTGGCTGCAAGATGAGTACACCTCCACCCCCACCACCAGAATCTTAAAAGTATATCTAGAGGTCTTACCTGGATCCATACACCACATCATTATCTCAAAACTATGTCCTTTCGGCAGCTTCTGGAAGCAGGGAAGGCAAGCAGAATGCACATTCTAAAGATGGGAGATGATGAGGAGCCTCTGATTGCCAGGGCCCGGCTCATGGGTCAACCAACAGTCACATTCTCTCAATGACCTCCCCCAACACCACCTTAGGTAGACTTCATGAATCTTTTTCCCTGGACTGGAGAGTCCTTTTCTAGCATTCTAGATTTCCCCCTTTCCTCTTCACCTATCCCCGTTCTTATATCATCCTCACAATTTATTTTCTTTGTTAGTGTATTTTCATTGGTTCAGTAGTTTATTAATTTAAAAAACACTGAGATTCTGCTATATTCTAGGTTTACACTAGATCCTAGGATAAGAAAATAAAGCAAAGATTCAGATGCCGGTGATATTCTGTAGAAGCTTATAGTCTAAAATAATAGATAATGTGTATATAGAAACAATTATACTCTGGGAATGCAGAGGAGGGAGAAGCATCATAGAGAAAGCATCATGTGAACAGGGTCTTGAAGGATGGGAAGAATGTAGGCATCAGATTAAGGGGAAAAAATCCAGATAAAGGGAAGAGTGTTCAATTATCATTTGTCTTCAACTACAGTTTCCATTTCTTAGAGACGGGAACCATATGTTTTATTTTTATATCTCTCACAATGCTTTATACAGATCTATATTAAAAGGAGCTCAATAGATAATGAATAATGTTATTAAATATGATGTGAAATGTTTTTCCATCATTTGATCTCTGTTGTCTTGTTCAGGGAATGAGTTACCTATTTATCAATTCATTGTAGCAACATTTATCAGTGCCTAGTATGCGTAAGCCCCATTATATGTAATGATATAGAAATGAGCAAGCCAGGATTCCCAGTAAACATCTCAGTCTTTGGGAGTACCTCTGGCCAGGAGGCTGGAAGTATGCTAGATGTTCAGTATTCAGTGTTCAGACCCTTCCATGTGTGGCAAGTAAGGGCTTCCATCAAGCAGTTCCATGCATCTGAATTCACAACTCTCATGGCCCTGGTACTTCCCACTGACATTGAAGAGTCTCTGTTACAGATATAAGGGATTTTCCAATAGGAAATAGCCAGGAGGCACAGTAGACTTCACCCAGAAAACTGATGGGTAAACTCCCCCAGGTTGAAGAGTTTGAAGGGCAGCCGTGGAAGCGGAGTCTTTGGCTCCAAGCCATACAACTAGCTGTGCTTCAGAAGAAGCAGTCTCCTGAGACTCTTCCCTTTTTTGGTTTGACGTTTGTCCTCAAGGCCATCTTGCTCCCTAGCAGCCAAGGCAAACAATATAGGAAGCCAAATTGCTTTATGTGACACCTACAAACATATTTCCCCTCATTTTTTACCTAAATCTACCTTCTGTTAAAATAAAATAAAATGGAGACTAGTCTTGAAAATCCTCCAAGCAGAGAAAACCAGTTAAGCAACATAAACAAAACAATCTAGCTTACTTCATGAACATAAGCAAAACTTAACAGGTTATTCTTGTAAATGCCTCTGATAATCATAAAACTTAAGTCTTCCTCAAATGATATAAGATAATCTCTTTTAACCAACCCCCTGCCATCTGGAAACCCCCATTGGGATAACCAATCATTATAAAGGTTAAACAACTTTCTCATTTCACTTTATAAGCCATCCTGTAACATCATGCCTCTGAGCTTCATACCAGGTTCAAGTTTAAAGTCTCCCTGTTCACAAACCATTTGTTCCTTGCTCAATAAAATATTCATAACGAGTAAAGCTCTCTGAATTTTCTTCTGACACTACATAGATTCACAAGTTCTTAGCTTAAAAGTATTTTGTCCGCTGGCTACACAATATTCTCATTCTAAACATCCCTACCAAAAATAAGATTGCATTAAACCTTCTGCCAACTTACCCAATCACTAATAAGCAATCCTAGGGTCAAGAATAGTTTTTGTAGAAAAGCACAATTAGGATGGGATGCCTGGGTGCCTCCATCAGTTAAGCATCTGCCTTTGGCTCAGGTCATGATCTCAGGGCCCTGGGATAGAGTCCTGCATCGGGCTCCTTGCTCAGTGGGGAGTCTGGTTCTCCCTCTGCCTGCTGTTCCCCCTGTTTGTGCTCTCTCTCTTTCTCTCTCTGACAAATAAATAAATCTTTAAAAAAAGAAAAGAAAAGCACAATTAGGAACTGAACAATATACATTTGAATTCTGACCATGCAACTTTAAGCAATCTATATGGCTGTGGACTTATATAAATGATGGGAATGGACTTGTTTTGCATCTATAAAATGGGAACAGTAATGCCACAGTACTAACTGGATCATTGTGAGTGTTAAACACATGCCTGGCAAAACTTCAAAACTAGTGACAATTTCATTTTTATTATTATAATTACTATGACCGTCCAACACCTGGGCTCAGTGGCTACTTGAACTGTTTGTTCACTCCCTGTTTCCATCTGCTCCAGGAAGCAGAAAGGGGAGCTTCCAGAAAGGCAGCCTCCAGGCTCCTGACTACAGGGTGGGGCATGGTAAGGGTGCAGCTCTGCCCTGTCTGCCCCGTTGACACATAGTCTCCATCAGCGCAAAGGCATGATCAGGGCACAAATCCGGGCTGCAGAATTGGCCACACCAGACCAGATCCCTTCACTGCTACAGAACAGTTTTAATCACCAAGATGTAATTTATCCAAGCTGCTGTGGTAAAAGTCTTCAGTTTTCGCATTCTAGAAAAGCTGTTCTTAGGTCTATAAACTAGTGATGCAATGGTGACTCACTCAGATGCTCACAATCCCCACTTCTCAGACAACTGAGACCATGAAACACCACCATTCCAGCACAGGAGGGTGGAATATGTTCACCAGGAAGTGGGAGGGGCCGCTGGGAGGGAACAGTGGCTTCCTGTCACCAGTTCTTGCCTGGCCAGAGCTATCACAGATGGGGTGCACCTTCTGTCTGCCACAGCCTGGACACCATGTTCTCAACAAACCCAACGTTAATTAACAGCAGACCTGGTTCACATGACTTATCTTTTGAGAACGTGTGCTCATTCATTGCTCTAAACATCTTTCCATCCCTAACCCCAGCCCTTCCTCCACCTCAGGCGTCTTCACAGACTGCCTGATTAGACTGAAGAAAATCCACAAAAGTGGCCTTCTGAACATCTGGAAAGCATCTGTCTGCCATCATGTAACTGATGGCAGGTGGTGCTGGGGGGAGAGAGTTAATACTAATGAATAAGCCTAATTGATTATTAAGCACTATCAGCCTGGCAATAATACCACATTGGAATTCTGCCAATCCCTGCAAGTTAGTTACAGGGAATCCTTACTTTGCTGGTGATCAGGAAATGCAGGACAAATCAGGATGTCTGAACTGGGAAGCTGAGGGGGACTCTGGATACCAATAGTGATAAATGTGAGTAATATAAGTATTTAAAATGCATACACCAGTTGCATCTCCAATGATTCCCAAGCACCTGAGCAGACTGAACTTTATTATAAAGTTCTCTGCCACCTCTTAACTTCACAGTAATAATCATCATCTCTTGTTCCTGAAAGAGGGGTGACAAGTTGGGTGACAGGCTAGGAGGGGTAGTTAAAACCTAACACGAACTCCAATGATTCTTCCTTCTCTCTCCCCCAGAAAAGTAGAAATTCAGAAAACAAATTTAAAGTAAAACATTCTGATTAAGGAGTATATGCTATATGTTTGGGTGGGGGAATTGGTAAACAACATTTATGTTTGGTAATGTTTTGAGAAAGAAAAGTGTTGTAACATCATATAGTCTTTGAACAAAAAATTTTTGAGGGCCTATCCAGTCACTGTGCTAGGTGCTATATATAAGCGTATTTTGTTTCTCAGAAAGCTCATAGTCCTACAGGGGGAGACAGATATGTGTTTAAAAACCCTTCTTTGGGCAATACAGCTGATTAGATACCCGGGAAGGACCCTTCTATTACCAAACAACTAGATACCAGATACAACACACTTCATAATTCCTTACTGGACTCACAAGAAATCTCTATGAATTATTCACACCAGCCCTCCCTATTGCCCCCCACAAAGTGAGCTGAACTGATTGGTGGGAGTGAAGAGCTATAAGCAAATGGGAAAGATGGAATTGCCCTAAGGGAAAATCCCGATAGCAGTACTATCAGGAAAGTAGCACTGGGCCAGCAGCCAAGTGGAGAAATTAAACCTACGACATTTGCAGGTTTTTGAAGGGAGCTAACATAGTCACTAGTCAGTAGAAGATGCTACCAGTTAGCAAAAGTATACAGATTCTCTCTGGAGGGAAATAGCCCTGATTTAGGCCCTTGGGAGTCCCACAGATTAAAAGCAAGTAAAAATGAGCTCACAACCAAAAGCCACCACAACTGAGGGTGAGGATCATACAGAATAAGGGTCTGGCATAACCTTTTGCTGTCATCCATGCAGGCAGAAACTATCAACAGAAGAGCAGTAAGCAAATGAGTCCTCCAGGTTCTTGACCTTCCAGAGAGAGATGCGCTCGGGCAAGGGCAAAGCTGGATTCACTGTGGGGCTGAGCAATGCCACTTGCTACTCTCTCTTCTTTTGTAGGGGGGGAGTGAGTACTTTAAAAAAAAAAAAAAAGAAGAACACTTTATCTGAATTTTGGATTTGACTGCCAAACAGTCTATGTAAGGGGCCATCTGTTTGAGGCAGTGTATGGAAATGTCAGCTATCTGGCACCTGCAAATCCTGGGACCCACCATTTCTACAGAAGTTGAGTTGCACTGAAACATCTTTGTTTCGGGTAGGGAAAAAAGTAACACCTGGTTCTATGGGACACTATAGCCCTTCTGGCTATAAGAATATGAGTCATTGGTCCCTCCTACATCATTGCTAGACAGCTCAGAGAACGTAGGATCATCCAAAGGCACTCCTGTTTGTTATTCTCTTTTAGCTGAAATGACAAATAATAAATTTAGACCTCAAGGGCTTCCAAAGTAAAATTGTCAGTTCCTGAGTGTGAAATAGTTACATATGAAATGTTTGTAGAAATGAAGGATGGAATCACAAAGTTGAGTATGTTATAAGAAACTATCAAGAAAGAAGAGTCATTGTTTGTGTATAACACCCAGTACTCCATGCAATACGTGCCCTCCTTACTACCCATCCCCGGGCTAGCCCACTCTGCAACAATGAATCATGGAGCACTACATCAAAAACTAATGATGTACTGTATGGTGACTAACATAACATAATAAAATTAAAAAAAAAAGAAAGAAGAATCAAATAGAGCTTTAGTTATACAGAAAATTATACACATTTAAACACAGAATCAGTAAACCATAAACCAGAGTTGAAAAAAAAATCTATAAAATACATGGACAGATAAGGAGATGAAAAATATGAGAGGTTCGGTGATGTGGAAGAGAAAAGAGAACAGTTAATATATGTTTAATCAGAGTCCCAAAGGGAAAGAATATAAAAAATGAAAGAGAGCAATATTTGATGAGCTAAATTTCTGAGGATTTTCCAGAACTGAAGAAAGGTACGAATCTACAGATTCAGAAAGTACAATGTACCCTAAACATGATAAATATACACTCTACATTAATCATAATGAAACTACAGAACACCAAAGACAAAGAAAAAGATCTTGGATATTATTATAAAAGTTTCCGTAACAGTGAATCCTTGCTTTAGTTTCATTTGGACCTTAGATGCAAAGTCAATACCTATTATTATCGTTGTCCTTGCAAGGCCTCTCCAGTTATTGACTGATCCATTTATTCATTTATTTATCCTCTGTATCTCCAACCACACTCTCATTCTCACCAACAACCATTTTTAAGTGTATCTTGTTTCTTTGTGTATGTTCTTGCAAAATGTGTATTGTTACTCTGTGTGCATGTATTTTTAATTCAAATAAATGGTACTGAATCACACCTCACAATCTATTTCTAACTTTTTTTTGCTAAGCACTATGTTTTGAAGCTCCATCTATGTTATATAGCAGTATTTTTCAAAGTGTGGGTTGTGACCCATTAGTGATTCATGGAACCAATTCAGTGGGACCTAGATGCATTTTGTTAAGTGAAATAGAAAGAATAGAAAATAACAAAGTTCATCACAAGTCGTAAAGGCAGGTATTATTTCCTAATATATACATATATGTATATACACACACATACATATATACATACATACACTCATATACATGTGCATTATATATCTGTATATGTATGTGTGTTCTGGGTTGTGATGTCAAATATATTTCTTAGAGGGGTACACTCAGAAAAGTTTAAAAGCTCCAATTCTATAAGATATAGTAGAAGTACAAAGTAAACAGTTGCCAGTTTTACCCGGGTAGTAGTTTTGAGCAACTCAGGATGGGAGTCCAAACTTTATAGTGAAGGCAGAATTTGTGTTAATTTACTGAAAGATAGATAAGACTTCTCCAAGCCTATGACAGAAAGAGTATACTAGATTTTGGGGGAGGAGGACCATAAAAATGGACACGAAGCCATGAAAATGGGATTTTTTTTTTTTTACAAAGCAACCTTAGATTATTTAGAATTGGATGCAGCCCAGGGTGTGAAGAGGAAGGCATAGCTAGAGATAAAAAAGTTGGCAGAAGCCATATTGTGAAGATCTTCATAGGCCACCATGAGGAGCTGCGACTTTATCCCATGAGCAATGGACACGCACTGAAGTATTTTAGGCAGAGATGTGATATGATTCATGTTATGAACTGAAGAAATAATTCTGACAGCAACTTGGGGAAATGTGACTGAGTATATATCAGTACCATTCACCCAAATCTGAATGAAGGAAGACATAGCTTGGACAAGGAAGAGGAGTTATTCAGAGGATAATTTTAAGTTTCCAACATGTGATAGATTATATTACTGGCCAACCAAATTATTTGCTGGCCCTCGCCCCGGATACCCATCAGCCTTGGTCATGTGACTTTGACTTGGCTGGTGAATGTGAGTGAATGTGATGGATGCTTCAAGAGCCACCTTTTTTTTTTTCTATCTCTTTTTCCTCTGCCATAAGACTGTGTTCCATTCAGAGGCTGCTCTGTTGTCCTGGCCCCTAAAGTCTCCACTTTATGGAGCAAGGGGTGGTCAACCAGTGGTGGACAAGTAGAATGAGTGAGAAAGAAACCCTTGCTATTGTGATTAGTTAGATTCAAGGAGTGTTTGTTAACATAGAATAATCTAGCTCATCCTGACTACTTCAAGATCCCTGAGGGGCCATTGTATTTACATGAGGTTTAGCTACAGGCCATTTTAAAAGGACTAGCCATCTTTGTCTAGCCCTGTTTGGAAGCTTCTAGAGTCACTATTTATTAGTCTATGTCTTAAGTTGACTTGACTGTCATCAGTTCATGTTGTGGGCCTACCTAAGAGGACCAAGCTGCACAATTTATCCTGTTATCAGTGTAGGATCTTTGCAGCATGGTGACTATCGTTAAAAGGGGCCCCATAGAAAAGCATTGTGTAAAGTCATAGTGTACATTGTTAACTTTGAATGAATTGTGAGTGACAGCTCAGTTAAGAGTATCAGTAAATGTGGAATTTATCATAGTATGGGTGTTGCAAAAGAAGAGGGGTTATTAACCCAAGAGAATAGGGAGAAAGAACTAAGGACATGGCTCAAAGCAGGTCTGAAGTGGAGGAGGACTAGGAAACTCCAGAAGCTGCAGAGAAGTCTGTAGGAATGTACAAAGGGGCTGAGACAGACATCTCAGGGCCCGGGGGTGCTACTTTAGGGGACTGGGCATGACTATATGCTGTCATGTATACCCATGAATTTACCCACCTGGGGTGAAACATGCATCTCTGAGTGTAGCACATTTGCCTCCTTCAAGTCTTTGGAGAAATGAAATTAATGAGATTCAGTTATATAAGAGTAGGTTGACTCTGCTCTGCCATCCTTTGTTGTGAGCACACTATCGTGTGTGATAATGAGAATATTCAGTCTCATGAAATAAGAAGGGAAGGAGCATCAGGAGACGCTTCTCTTTTTTCCAGAAAGGCTGACGGTTCGCTTTGTCTAGAGAAGAATGAGAACTCTGCCCAGCAGTGAATGTTGTGAAGGAATGATAATGATGACAGAATGAGATGCAAAGGAAGGGGAAATAAGGAGAATCTAGTAAAAAGCCTTCTTAGGAATATAAGTGAGAGTTTTAGTGGGGAAAATAGAAGAGCATTTCAAGGAAAGGAGAGACTTTCAGATGATCCAGAAATAAATAATATCCAAAAACCGTTTCCCAGTATACTCATGCAGGCAATCCTATAACATCTGGTCCTTTTTCTCATTCATTCATTCACAAGCATTACTGAGGGACATGTACATGCCAAGACAATGCTAATCACCAGGACATAAAGATGAATAAGTTCCTACTCTTGACCCTACAGTGTTCACTGTCTATGGTGCATTCTAAATTTATCAGGTGTCTCTTTCACAAAAATGTTAGCTCTTTAAAGGCTAGGACTATGTTTTCTCAATATCTAGCACATAGTAGGTCCTCAACAAGTATTAACTGAATGAACAAGTCAAGGAAGGGATGTCAAATGGGGGACATAAACAAATAAACAATGTCCCTTCAGTATGGTAAGTGCTCTGGTAACACAAGGTGTTATGGCAGGCTTGCAAAAGGCATTCTTAGCAAAGCTCAAGCAGATTGACCTAAAGGGAGGTTTGAGGAATGAATAGAACTTTCAAGGACACAGCAGAGCACAATGAACCAAGAACAGAACTCTAAAGACTCAAAGCAGCTTGATCTGTTTGGGGAAGTTTGAGAGTCCCGTATGTTTAGGGTGGGATTAGTGTGGAGATTGTCTACCCAGGAGAAGTTAGGATTTTACCCTGTAGGCAATAAAGGACCATTAAATGTTTCTTCTTCTTCCTCTCCTTCCTCCTCCTCCTTTTCCTTCTTCTTTGTAAAAGGTATGTGTTGGGAGATGCTTTATTACTTCCTGGGAAAATGCATCTTGTTTTCATATTTAAGCCCATTTTCTATTGCAGATTAATTGCACAGATCAGCTAATCAGTATCTTGCTCCTCTATATAATTGAGGGCCATGTCAATATTGGGCTTATTTTTTTATTCTCTTAGCCCTAATTACTTCTGCCCTTTTTAAAAGTGATAACAACAACTTCCTATTTTTGCACCTTTATTTACTTGTATTATTCTTACATCTTGCTTTTAAAATTTGGTAAATGAAACTGCCCCGCAAATTTTCAATTATATAGCATAACTGGCCCTTTTTTGCCATGGTCACTTTTTGATATTTCTCAATACTATGTTATTTTTAGAAATTTTATTGAGATATAATTAACATACAAGATTATATTAGTTTCGGGTATACAACATAATGATTCAATATTTGTATATATTAATGCTTCTGTATTGTATATATCAAATTTGCAGTTTTTACAAAGTATCTGGTAGCAATGGGGACAATGGGTTTCAGCAGAGAAAATGCTGGCACAGAAAAAGCAGTGGGAGGCTTTGCGGGCAGTGTCAGGGAGGATGACGGAAGGACATGGACATGAGATTTTGAAGCCAGAATCAGGGATCCGATGACGCATTGGTGTAACCTAAAGTAGTATAGCACTCAAAAATCTGGTTTGAGTAGGTAGTACTAGATAAGTGACTTTTTGAGAGCGAGGGTGTTTAGACTGACAGGAGGAAGCTGTCTTCTGAGAGCCATCCTGAATACTGAAGAGATGAGAGAAAATCAAGCAGCCACTCAGTGGCCAACAGGCGATGGTTCAAATGATCTGAGCTTGTGACATCTGCGTTTATTACTGAAACTCAGTTGTGCCAAGAGTGAAAAAGAAAATTAACAGCCTGCCTCTGACAGCTGGAGCTGCATGGCAGTGGTGGGGGGATAAAGTAGGTCACCCCGAGGTCCACTTACAGGGTGAAAGGGGGTGGCCAGTGCTTTTCCAATGAGAGAGCAGCCCTAGCTCCATGAGGGTGGAGGTCATGTCCAACTTGTTCTGTGCAGTAGCAGTGGCTCACACATGGTTGGTAATAACTGGTTTAATATGTAGACAGCCATCAAAGTGTGATTCAGATGGGGGTTAGAACCATATGGAGAGAGTTTTATTTTCTACTTCAAGCCTCTATTCCTTTTTTTTTTCAGAGTTTTATTTTATTTTATTTTACTTATTTTATTTTATTGAGGTATAATTAACATACAGTATTATATAAGCTTCAGGGGTACCATATAAGCATTCAACAATTCCACACATTACTCAGTGCTCATCATAAGTGCATTCTATCCTTGATAATGGAGGTAAGGGGAGAAAGTGAAGCTTACCAACTGACAGTAATTCAGTGTCCTCTTGCTTGAAAGTCTCTCTCAGGTTGAGCTTGATCAGTTTAGAGTGAAGATCATCTGGCAGTCACTATTTCCTCCCTCTTGCCTTTCTCCTTCTCTTTACCCAAGGAGGGATCTAAGCCTCCAGGTATTAAGAAGCTTTGTGGTGCCAGGGGTCAGGGGAAAGCAGACACATCCAGCCTGTATACCTCCTTCCATTTCTTGCTGGATGCATTGCTAGAATCCACTGTGATATGCTCATGTCCTCATCTCTCAGGTCAGCAGACGGCTCTGTGATCTGTTTATTGGCTGGCCATTTTCTTTGGCTC
>NW_024425119.1:12852371-12926654 GCF_017311325.1 Ursus maritimus | reverse complement strand
AACATGCAGATCTTTTGAGACCCAGCTGTGTCACTTGCTTGGATGACAGTTAAGAACCTCTTTGCACTTGACTACTGCCACGTTCTGTTACCTGTTGAACTGTGTTCCCCCAAAAGATATGTTGAAGTCCTAACCCCTGGTACCTGTGAATGTGACCATACTGGGACGTAAGGTCTTTGCAGAGGTAATCAGGTTAAAATGAGGTTATTAGGATGAGCACTAATCCAATATGACTGGTATCCTTATACGAAGAGGAAAACACAGTATAAAGATGGAGACGCACAGGGAGAATGCCATGTGACCACAGAGGCAGAGGCTAGAGTGATGTAGCTATAAGCCAAGTAGCACCAAGGAGCCACCGCCACCACCAGAAGCTGGAACAAGGTAAGGAAGGGAAAGCATGGCCTGGCTGACACCTTGATTTTGAACTTGCATCCTCCAGAACTGTGAGAAAATAAACTTCGTTGTTTAAAGCCACCCAGTTTTTAGTACTTCATTACGGCATCCCTAGGAAACTAATACACACCTCCTTTGAGCACCTCACTTAGTTTCAGTACCCTCTATCTTCCAGTTGGGGTCCTAGGAACTCGTGGGTCCCCTATATGTCACGTATAAATCGTATGAACCAAAGGACTGCCAGGCCAGGCCCACACAGGCCAGCACCGGTTTCTACCATTTCTCGTGTTGTGCATGGCTTACTACGGGGCTTCTCTGGCAGACTGGCAGCCTCAGTAGGCTACTTCTGGGGAAGGAGAGCTCCATTCACAAAAGTCTCAAGTTTGCCCAATCCTATCTGGGTGTTTTTACCACGCCCTTAATCCAAGATTTAACTTGGGGTTGAGGGGGACAGAAAATTGTAATTGACTTATTTTCCTAGCTCTTCCTATCTAAACCAGAGATATTGATAATATTTACTCTTGTCTAGAAAGTACCTCGACCTACCTGTCTTGCATTTCATTTCTTTTAATTTAATTCTTAATCTAGGAAACCATCTGGAGAAATGAATCCTAGTTGTCCCACCCCTCGAGCTATTTATCTTTTAGCTGGAAACCCCTTGATGTGTGAGCCTTGACCTGTAGGAACATATCTCTGGTAAGATTTATCAGGTTGATGGAGAGGTACCTTTGATTCCCAGGTCCTCTCAACTCTTGACCTATGCACACGTGCAACTGACCCAGTCAAGAGCCACAAACTTACAGTTGTGGTCCCACTCAACTTAGTCTGGAAAGTGCCATCATGTCTTGCATGAGACCAGATGGTTTTTTTCCATTTATGTCTAGAACATGAATCAGGAACCTCAGGCCTGTGGACCAAATCCAGCCCAAGGCCAGTTTCTTTGTATTCCTTGAGCTAAGAATGATTCTCATGTTTTCTTAAGGAAAGGAAGAGGATGAAGAGGTAGGGGGAAGGGGAGGAGGAACACAGAGACCATACATGGCCAGCAAAGCCTAAAATATTTACTATTTAGTCCCTTTCAGAAAATGTAAACAAGAAACTCTTGTATCAAGATCATAAGGTAATTTAGAATTACCTCTATTATCTCTAAAGGCTTATTCAACTCAGCTCAGTTTAACCAGATTATCCTTCTCCGGAAGAAATTGAAACTCGCTTTATTTTCTAAGACTCTGATGAATCATAAAGTTAGGGAGCTACTCTTGCCTTCGTAGCATCAGGTAGAGTTCTGTAGATGACCCCTCAGTCACAGTGATAGGGAAGGGCAGCCACTCAAATGTCTGCCCAGGCAGCCCCAGCAAAACCTGTTGGAAGAAGAACTGGGGAAGATGTCTCACCAGCTTCAGGTTACAAAGAATCACAGCACCCTTGCAACCAGCTTGGGAAGAATGGTTGGAAGAAAGAGCAAAAGTCTTGTCCTTACACACATCTGTGTGTACCACTTTAATCCTCTTTCCACTCAGATATAATTCCAGAACACTTCAGATACACATGCATGATTAGTCAGCCCCTCCGGAGTATACAGCAGGTCTATGTGCAAACATGGAAGCTCAGCAGGGTGAGTGATACCAGGGGAGCATACACTGGGGAAGGTTGAAAAGCCTGGTAGCAGTAAAAGATGACCATAAATTTTGCCACCCTTCAGGGACTGAAATGGCACCAAATCCCTCTCCAGGAAAAGGCCTGCCTTGTTTGTCCTAGCTATCCAATTTTCCACCCTCAAGGAAGACATTCCATTGGGGCTTCTGTGCCTTGTTTTCAGGTTCACACTCTGCACAGAGCACTAGACCAATGTGGTTCTTTCTTCTAAGCATCTTGTCAGTCTCGTTGCATACACAAGCATGATCGTGCACTAATCTTTTTGTCTGTAGCAGCACAACAAAGATAGAGATCACTGCCAGAGCTTCAACATTGTGGAACATGAAGGGCAGTGATAAATGAGGAGCATATCAGATTATGGCCTGTTTGTTACCCATCCTGGTCTGTCGACTTCTGTGGCTGCCATAGACAGCTCTAGTAGTCATCCAGAGCCTTAGCTGTCTTCTGAATGTAGCTACATTATTTGATTTTGTGGTCTTTACTCCAGGCCCAGAAACTTGGCACTGAACTTGCTACTTTGAAAAACAGAGAATCTGTTCTGGGAGCCTTTCTAAGGCTCAAGAAGAGCCAGAGCTCTGGTCCCAGCAGATTTAGTCACCACCTTCATCATTGTTTGGGGAAGATAATCCACATCCCTTGCTACCCTCCAAGGGCCATGCTTTGATCATCATTTCTCACATTTGGAAGTTGCTCAGTTGCTTTTGCTTGCCCACCTTTTCCCTAACATTGCCCTTAGACTTGCATACAAGAGACTGCTATGGCTGTAATTCCCAAAAGTCATCAGTGAGGCTCAAAATAAGTTACCTGAACGTGCTCCTCCTGGCAGGGCTGCATAGGTCTTCAAGGTGTCCTTCTAACTATGTTACAAGAGCACAAATAGGGATGGAACCCAGTCCCTGAATCTTAATTTAAAAATATGAAAGGTAATGTAGACTTTTCTGGCCAACAGTGGGAACGATTATTCTTTTAGGAAAGAGTCTTCTTCTATTCACTCATTAATTCATTCAACAAGTATCTATTGAGAGTCTATTCCATGCCCAGCATTATGTTAGGCTCTTGGAATACAGAGATGCACAAGGTTTAGGAACTCACAGGCTAGTGTGGAATCCTGAAAGACTCTGCTGCAGGCTCTTAAAATACTGCTAGTTTTAGGGATATTCATGAATCCTCCAGTTCTTCTCACTTTCCCAACACAAGGGAAGTTTGTATTCCCTGCTTCCTTAGAAGTTAGACATGACTGTATGACTTGCTTTGGCCAATGATATGTAGGCAGAAGTGCGATGTGCCATTTACAGGTGAAAGTTTTTAAGAGACAATGTATGTTTCTATATCCCATTTTCCCTACTTTGGGAGTTGTGGAAAAATATGTAGAGATGAACTATCTACCAGTCCCAGTTTTTGAGTGACTACAGTGAGCGTAGCTGCTGGCCAACACACAAGAGATGAACTTTTGTTGTGTTAAACTACTGAGATCTGAGGGTTATTTATTACTACAGCATAACCTAACCTATCTTGGCTGATACATACTAGCTCTGGAGAATAAGGCTTTTCCAGCCTTCTGTGACCTAAGAAGAACCTTTTCAAGATAGGACCAATCTATTATTTGAGAAACACCTGGAATGTGTTGGGGAGCCTCTCGAGCTAGATCAGATGATATCCCCTATAATAGCAATGGATCTCAAAGGGATCTTTGCATCTCTCCTCTTTTGTGCTCACCACTTGTGCGCTTCCCCAGCAAAGTTGCCTTTGAGCAGTTAACTTTCCAGCTTACAGCACCCCCTAAGAGAGATGACCAGAAATCTAGTGCTTCCAGCAATTTGTGTCTCCTTCTATCACAGCCATTGTCACATTGTTTATCTGTCTGTCTACCTCACCAAACTACGTAGGCCCAGGTATAGGCCTGACCTGATATCCAAATTATAATAGGTAGCCAATATGTACTTTTTTAATGAGTACATTTTGAATGAATGAATGAAGCCCTCTGCTGCCACCCTTGCACACTATGTCTTTGACACAGGTAACAGTGAGTCCCTTGAGTAAGGCATTAGGAGGTAGAGAACACAGGCCAGTGTGTCTTGGGTTACCATTCCTTCTCTGGAGAGTAATGGTGCCATGAGAAGAGTTGTGTTGTCAAAAACCCTTGTCTGTAGCATCTGCTCTGCCCCTCCACCTCTCATCTCTTAACTGTGTGATCCTGAGCAAGTCTTTTAACTTCTAAGTCAAATTTGTGGTGAGACTTAAATGAGATAGTAGACAGAGTTCATGGAATGTCACAGATACCTTCCACCTTATTGTTCTCTGACTCAGCAGGCTAATGACAGACCTGGAAACAGAATCTAAGTCTCCTAAAGCCCAGTCTGGAGTTCCAATACTGTTGGTAAAAGGAATCTAAGAATCCATGATGTCATTGGATATGAAAATACATGCATTAAAGAAATAGCACTTTGATGCATTGCTCTGTATTTTCATGGTGTTTGATTCTCCTGTCCTTATTAGAACTAGGGAGTAGGAGTGGGGGGGTACTGCTTTTTAACCCACCCACCAAACAGATTTCTGCCTTACTCGCCAATGAAGTATTGGTGAAGGCTAAAGCCCGGCTACACTCCCATTAGACAATGAACCCCAAGGCATTTATTTCCAAGGCTATGTAACTCACACTTTTCCCAGGCTAAGTAGATTGGCCCTGTATCCCCAGGATGGATCCCTGCTCTGTAGCATTTTAGCATTCTGGTAGAAATAACTCCATGCTGAAGTAAAAGAGTTGATTGTGATTTAAATAAGATTTACATAAAATAGATACACTCTGCCTTGAGTACTAATTAATGAACAACCAAAAGCTCCTGTGTATCAGTAAGGAAAATTACCAATATACTATGTAGGGGCTGAGTGGCCTAGATGCTCTGTGAGCAGGAAAATGAGGATTTGCTTACAGAATATCACACATATTTGTGTACAGAATATACGCAAGTATTTTAGATGGGTCATGTGGTACATTGTAAGGCAGCATGGTATGTAATATATTGTGTAATTCATAATGTAATTAGATGTCAGGTGATGTTCATTGTATAGGCATGTAACGCAGATGTACAAGTTTTCAAGCCTTCATGAGTTCCCTTCTTAATTTTTTTTTTAAAGATTTTATTTATTTAACAGAGAGAGACAGCCAGCGAGAGAGGGAACACAAGCAGGGGGAGTGGGAGAGGAAGAAGCAGGCTCCTGGCAGAGAAGCCTGATGTGGGGCTTGATCCCAGAACGCTAGGATCACACCCTGAGCCGAAGGCAGAGGCTTAAGGACTGCGCCACCCAGGCGCCCCTCCCTTCTTAATTTTTGAATAACAATATCCTGAGTCTCTATTCTGAATAGTGCAATCTTGAATATTTCAGAAATTCATTCTATAATGCAAGGCCACTCTCTGGTAGTAGACAGATGAATTAAATCCTACAGTAATATCTAGATTTCTTCCTACCTTGAAATCCTGGGTCCTAGTTCCTCTTAAACCCACAGTGAGAAAATTCCCTCTTCTCTGTTCCAAAGCCCTGCTCCAGTTTGACCTCTTGACCTGCTTCAGGATGACCAAGAGTAAGAATACTTATTATCTTTAGGGAAAAGTCCCCCACCCTTATCCATAGAGTATAATCTGGCATTAGTGATTCAGACAAGGCAATCATGATGTTTTGTATACATTTCGCCAGAGGTCAGCTGTCCAATCTTACATTACATCATTTGGGATACACCAAGTACCTCCAGTCCAGGTAGCACCAAGCCCATTCCACAACGAATTTACAGTTCTTTTTCCAACATGAGTGAAGAGAAACTCAAATCAGCATTCTTCGTGGGATTCCAAGGCTCCTATGGGCAAATACTTGGGGATTTTCCCCAAAACACAGCAATTTTCATAAACAGACCAATTTAAGTCCACATTAAAAAACTAATCTTGGGACTCCTGTGTGGCTCAGTGTGTTAAGTGTCTGCCTTCTGCTCAGGTCATGATCCCAGGGTCCTGGAAATCGAGTTTCACATTGGGCTCCTTGCTCAGCAGGGAGTCTGCTTCTCCCTCTGCCTGCCACTCCCCCAGCTTGTGGTCTCTCTCTCTCTCAAATAAATAAATAAAATCTTTAAAAAAAAACTAATCTCAATTTTACAAAGGCACATTTGCTAAAGTCTCACACTTTACGTTACTTAAATAGACTACTTCATATGTCAATCTGCACCTGAAATCAGGTTTATAATGACTTCACAGTTTCCCACAAGGCAATGAGTAGATATTGCACACTATATGACATATGGACCCCAGTTTGAGGATGGTGCCACAGAGAGAGTTTATCTCCTGTGTATGAGCTGCAGCTGAACTATTATGTGAAAATGACCAACCAGAACAGGGTTTTGCCAATTCCAGTTTGGATCGAATGGGAAATTTATGACCCTTTTCTGATCCTTTATGTGATATAAGGGAACACTGTCCTGAATGGCACTCAGGGCCGAAGTTCTGCTTTCTTGAATTTAAATAGTTCTTTATACAGATGTGTTATATCTGATTAAACCATATGCAATTGCTGACATTTGATTTTTACTAACCTACAAAAATTGCAATTTCACATGACCCAACATAATATTGAGAAAAGCACTTGGCACCAAGAGGCTTGGTTTTGAATCCTGGCCCTCCTGCTTAGTGACTGCTAGGCTTTAGCAAGTCACGAATGTCTCTCTGAGCTCAGGTTTTCAAATGGGACAAGCTATATCTGCTGTGTGGGGTGACAGTGGAGATTAAAGGACAGATGGAAACATGCAGTCAATACATGGCCCATGTTAATGGTGAGCACACTTGCTCATTTATTACTTTATTTGATCTTCACAATAGTCCTATGAGGTAGACATGGAAGCCATGTCTATGATTGAATTTTAGAGGGGAGGAAATTGATGCTTGTAGTTTCTATATAGTTTACACAGAATTACCCAACTAGCAGGTAGCAGAGCCAGAACTGGAACCTAGGTATCTTGATTCTTGGTCTAGTAAGTACATATTTCCCTCATACACTGTACTTCTTTCTGGCCAATACAACATTAAAAAAGAAAAAAGAAAAAAAATACCTGTAGGAGTAAACTGAGCTCCAAGAATCCTAATGCGAGGAAACACGGCACCAAAACTGAACATTCTTGAATCTCTCTATTGATGATGTAAGGGCCTATCATGAACCCAGTACTCTGCCTACATTTTTTACACATTTAATCCACACAATAATCCTTTGAGTGGGGTGATGAGTCTCCATTTTCCAGTTAAGAAAGCTGAGGTTCAGAGCGCTTTGTTTAATTTCTCAAGGTCACCTTTTCACCCATCCTTACGTATCCTCATAGTAATCATTTTAAGAATCAATTCCCACCTCATGGAAGATGAACCAGAATTTCCTCTTCACTTTGGATGGGAACATAAAAGCCTGGCTTGTAATTGATGTGACCTCTGATGATCATGTGAATATGATTTAATAGACAGGAATTCAAGCTTTAACAATACAGAGTCTATAATTTAGAAGGTTCCATTACATAACAAACTACACTTGGTTGTCCACCTGGAAATTAGTCTGGGACGGGCTGGGGCTGTGTGGACCTGGCTCTCATTGCTTCCAGTTGTTGCTAAAACACTATAACAAGCTATGGGAAGAACCACAGTCAACATTGGTCAGTGTCAAAAGCCAAAACAGAGAGCTTAGAGAGGATTCTAAGTGAACTCTGGGTTCTCACAGTCTCTGAAGAAAGATCATATGAAAGTCTAAGAAAGAGAATCCCTAGTAGATACCCTGATAAGCCTAACACTCTAGAGAGGGTCCATTTCCAAACAAATATGTGTGCCTCCTGGGGAAATTATTCTGTCTGCAGAATCATCTCCAGTGATCACCCTACAAGTTTCTGTCACCACCTTTCAGTAAGCATCCCCTGTTCCCAGCTCAACAGCAGAAGACCTCAGCATGGGTTTCACGGGAGTGAGAGAGCGTATCAGTACAGCTGGGGCTCAAATAGCAAGTTCCCCTGGCATCTGGTTCCTTTCCTGGATGGAAACCATACAGCTGATTTCTGGAGAGGAAACTCCAGAATGTTCCAGATTGCTCCATATTGATGACCCATTCTGCTTTGTTCCTTCAAATTCTGTAGATTTCAGAGATGTTGACTATTTGCCTGGGCCGGGCTCCTATTTTTTCCTGAAATCTACTTCTCTTTGGTGGATTTCTATTAGCTTATTTAGCAGTTAACCCATTGTTACCCTGATCATATCCTTTCATGAGCTCCTACTTTCCCTTTCTTTTCTTTCTCACATCCCTTGACCTGACCCCTGCTCACAGCATGGCCTGGCATCGAGAACACTGCCCTCTCACCCATGTTTGGTGACGAGCCTGCTTCCTGTTTTTATCTGCAAGTGCATGACTCTGCATGGCATCATGGACAGTGACTGCGCCCATTCTGAAATAAATGCCATGCCCTGCAGCCCTTGGGGCAGGAAACCACAGTGAATTTTCAATTCCGGTTGTGTCTCTAGTAATTAGGAAGGAATCCGCCTAGCTTCTGCCTACTGCTCAGTACTGTCCCCTGGTATGGTTATCTTTCCTAAAGTCATTATCCTCAGGGAGTGGGTATGGGTGGGCAATATCAACACTGAGATTCTGATCACATTCTGACATGACTAATTAGATTACCTCAGATAAAATCGCTCCATGTGTAGATGGACTTAATTTTCACCTAATTCCCCGTGCCATTTACTGCTTTTAATGTGAGGTCAACGAACACTTACAATTTTCCTTTAAGTTCTGTCAGTCCCCTGCTTGCTAAGTGTACCTGCTTCCAGTTTTGTTCAGAAATCCAAACCAGAAAATTCAAATACTCAGACTTTTTTTGCAACCTCTCTAATGATAGTTGATGTTAATCATAATAAATCAAAAGCACTGTGAGATCCTAAGGTGTTCTATGAATCATCTAAGAAAGAGGAAAACACTTTCTGACCCATTTTAGTGATGAAATTATGGTCCTGTTAGCTCATTCATTTAATGATGCCTACTGTGTGCAAGGCATGTGGTAGCATCCTGGGGGCTGACAGAGCCACATCTGTCATAGGTAATATATTCAAGAAACTTGTGATTAATTTTTAAGATAAAGTGGATGTAAATGATAATGACTGAAAGGAGAAAGTCATTTCCCAAGAGAGGCAGAGATCAAGGATGTGCAATTTCAGAGAAAAAAAATATAGGTAAAAAAAAAGGAGGTGGGGAAGGAAGACTTTCCAAAGAAGAGGGAATTGACCCAAGTCTTTAAGAATGGGCAGGATTTGAATATGCAGAAACAGGCTAGAAGGGCATCCTATGTGGAGGGAACACCAAGCATGAGGAAAGTCAGGTATTTATGAAGAAGAGTGTGAGTGGCAAAGAGGGTACAGAAATAGACGTGAAAATAGATATGTGGGAATGATCATGAACAACCTTGAATGACAGCTTTATCCCGTCGGTTATGGGAGTCACTGAAGGTTTTGAGCTGGGGAGAAATGAGTTATTCTTCAAGAAGATTACTTGAAGAGAGACTAGAAGGAACAGAGGGATAAAAAAAAAAGCTGAGGCCATCATCCTCAGAAGACGAATTTTCATCTTCTCATGATTGGATTATATAGCAATACCCAGTTAATCAGAATCCTGGAAACTGAATCCACCTATCTCCAGCGACTCTGGACAGAGGGAAATTGGCTGTAATTGGTGAAGTGTGGGGTGGTGAAAGGTCACATGTCCTGTAGTACGACATCCTTTAGTTAGCTTGAGATGTGAGTCTAAGTATCACAATGAATTAAACTCCAAGTTATAAAAACCTCCACCTTTCACATTCTGATTCACTTTAAACAATTATTTGGTCACCAGCTATGAAAAGATGACATTTCATTAAGCAGGAGAGACTTAAAATGCTAAGCAAGGTAGACGAACCCAGGAAAGAGCCTCATGACAATTACAATTCAGAGATGTGTTTAGCTATTGTTGCTGTCATCGAGAACAACATCCCGCAGAGCACAGACAGAGACAGGAGGAGCTCAGCAGCAGCCATGTCCAACTTAACTGTGGGCTTTCTCTATCTGATCCATGTGCTGAAACAGCTTGAGGAATGGAAGCATTTTTAATAAATGTAATATATGACTGAATAAAGATATCATAGCAAAACTGTTGTTATTTAAAATAGTTTAGCACTTTATATTCATTATATTTTGATTAGCATTTCTGATAATTACTTTTTTTTTTTTTTGCATTCCCTATCCCATTCCTCCTCTGCTCAGTGTCTTGCTGTCTGTGCCAGAACAATTTTCAAGATTAGGCCCTGAGGTGTCAATTCTTTTCTTCTAGTAGATTCCCCAACTAACTAGTTAATCTCCTGTTCTCTCATTACTTTCTCCCTTAATGATGATAGGTAGTAACATTCCCCGGAGATGATCCTACCAGCATTTATATTTCTTCCAAATTAGAAGAGTAGGCATCTCTCCAGATCATAAAGAATACATTTATTTTAAGGTACAGTGGAGAGAACATACACAAATTGAAGTTTGCTTGAGTAGTTTGCAGAAATTGTAGCTTGTGCAGCTTCATGCCACCTCCAGTCTTTCTAACCTGGTGCTCTGGTTCAATATTCTCATAATATAGCCCTTAGGCATTAGGTTACAAAACAACTTGGGAGTTCAGGACCAGAGAAAACTCAAGACACATTTGATCTCTGGCTGTAAGTTTCTGTACCTCTCTCCTGTGCTCTGCCTTGAGCGTGCTTTCTCTTGACCTCTCCATCTCCCTCTCTGTGAGGCCATCCTATTATTGTTTTAATCCCTGCATCACTGCCTCATTGCCTTTCTCTTGTCTTTAAGTTCCTGGGTGTTTTTCTGTGTCCTCTGGGAAGAAGCTTCGAGCTCAGTGACTCTGGTCAAGTGCCCACATTTCCAAGGATTAGGAAGCCCCTAGTCTAGGTTCACTATGAACATTACTAAACGCATTCCCTCAAGCACAAGGATTTGGCACTTCTATTCCAATGGGGACTGTGGAGACTCGTCCCCTTATGTGTCACGTGCCATGAGTCAAAGGTCTGGCAGTACAGTAGAACATCTATTAGTTGGGTTAGGGTCCTTTGACTTCAAGCAAGAGAAACAGATTCTTCCTGCCTCAAGTTAAAAAAGAAGATGTACAGCAAGAATGGGTGGAATTGAAGAAATGCATAATGATGCCAAAAAAAATCAAGAAGGGTAGGGGCCAGGGTAGCCCTGGGAATCCATGTAAGGGGAGCCAATTGATGGTCTTGTCAGGATAAATTAGCTCCAACTGTTTTTTCCATCTACTAATGATTCCAAGTTTCAGGAGACAGACCAGTTGAAGCGCCATGACTGATAGCCCCACCAACAAACATAATTGCAAAGCACTTTGAGAATATCAAACCAGTTATCCCTTTATCCATCCAGGTAATTAAAGTGCAGGGTTTTTTTCTATTTTATACATCCCTGGGGCACCAGCCCACTCTAGAAGATTCCTTCTCTACTACCACCCAGAATAGCAAACACTTTTCTACCTTCCTCTGTTAACTCATGAAGTTTTTCCTCCCGTCCACTCCTTTACCTTCCAAACTTGATGATGCCCAATTTCTAACTAAGTATCGGCCATGGCAACTTTTAAAAATATATGAATTGATCTTTGCACTGTTTCTAAGTTAGTGTCACCATGACCACATCAGAGCAAGTGGCAAAGGGAGGGATGCAAGTTTAACAAGTACATGCTGAGCACCCTGTATATGCAAGCCCCTATTCCCAGTGGACTAAGATAGTACCCCCCTTTATCCTCCTCCGCTTCCTCCTCATTCTTACCTTTCATCCCAGGTAGGATCTTAGTGCGTTAATCCCTGCAGCCAAACACTGGTCTGACCTAGTCTTTTGATCACTCTGATTTCTCTGCAGTCAAAGAAACATGGCCTGAGTCTGATTACCTCACACTCATTTAAAAAAAAAAAAAGATAATCTTTTTTAAAAAGTCATATTTACATTAAATGCACTGTTGAGTGACACATGGCCTTCTTCCTTTCTTTGATTCTTGTTCTCTCATGGCCTCTTCACTCCTATGGGAGCATTTTCTTCCATTTCCTTCTTTCATTTGTTCTCTGTCTCTGTTGTATCCTCTCTCCTTCTTTCTTTCCCTCTTTATTCTTTTGGAGTCTTTGCCCTTTTCTTCTTCCTTATTCAGATAAAGACTAAACTACAGAAAGCCACTGTCTGAAGCTGGTGAGATCAGCCCTCCCACCAAGGGTCAGACTTTTCTCTTTCCCTTGACTCCACACCCTTTCCAGGCTCCAGTGGACCCACCATCTGCAGATTTCCACCCTTACAGCTGGCTTCTTCACTGAACGAATTTCTTCATATGTCACCAGGGAAATAAAACCTAAGTGAAAATGATAATATTGGTTTTCTGCTTTACTTTACTGGTAATATAATCACAGAACTTCTCACAGAAAGTGTTCTGGGATGCTTGGACCACAGACAACATTGCAGAACGGAAAGCCAAGCCACCTCTCCCTGGAATAACAGAAGCCACAGACGAGTTTGAACCTGAGCTCATTCCAGATTTTCCTAAGCTTAGAATAATTTGTAGGGGGTGAGGTGGAGGGAGCAGAGGAAAATAAAAATCTGCTGAAAGTGTTCTGCAAAGCCCAGGAGGCTCCCTGAAGTGATCTTCAACAGGAGAAACTCCCAAGTGGGAAAAGAGGAACTGTTTAGACCCCTTAAACAATGTATTAAGATGGGAGTCAATATGGAACATAAGTGAAATTGACTTGTGCAGATGGAAAAGGAATGTTTGGAAATCAACTCACACCACTAACTTGTTATGTGATCTTGACCTTGTCACTTAAACTTGCTGCACCTCATTTTCACTGTTGATAAAAATGAAGAAGAAAATGTTGAGATTGCTGATTTCTAACATTTCTAGCTCCAAAATTCTATCATTCTAATCAAGACTGGAAGATTATGCTATTGCTATTTAGAGAGGTTTTTCCCTATAAACCACTTGGGGAGTGATAGGTAATTATCAACATGAAACTTCAGCAATTGCCTTGCTCCTTCTCAGAATTCTCTGGCCTCTCTATGATTCAAAGAGTTAATGCACTTGGGCTTGTAGGTGACCTGTTGGTTCTGGCTTTCCCCTTTCCTACCTTGAAATCCTACCAAGACATTGAAGAGCTAGCTAGACAATTATAGGCATCAAAGAGAACAGGTAGAATAGCATGTATCAATGGTCCCAGGTGGAGACTGCCAGGAGCACTCTGTGTGCTCTTTGCGCAGGACACAGTGGGCCTGCTGGAAAAAAAGAAAAACAAAGAATTTAAAAACTGACAGAATATTCAGCCTCGGGGACAAGAGGAAAGTTAGAGGCAACCTTCCCCTCTTAGTGGGAACACATTCTAAGAATGAGTTGAGATTCTGTGCTGGTTATTTGCCTATTTGCTCTCAGATTCATCCCCTGACTTCTCCAGCAAAATGTGTTTCCCAGGCTCCCTTGCCAAGTGTCTTCTCGCCAGGCTCAGCTCATGGAAGACACTAACAGGAGACTGGAGAATACAAGGAAGAAAGAAGACAGGGGATTTCTCCCCCTCTCTGCTTCAGGGTTGGGGTGCAGCCTCATTACGGGCTGCAACTGTTCAGTGATCCACGCTCCCACGGCAGGTCTGCCTCTTGGGCTCTAATAGTACTACTTAGTCCCCTAGGAATGGTTGTAGATTGTGAATGTTGCTAATCTCTTGAGTTGTCTCATTCTCCCCACACTGACTTTTCAGCTCTTTGGTAACTTTGATATATGCTCCCTCATATTACAGTTCTTCATTGGACTACTTGACCTGGGCTTTGCAGATACCACATTCTGACCATGTGCCAACACTGATGTACTGCCTGTGTGCAGGAATACTTTTGAGTATTCTGAGTAACTTGAGTATTCTGAGTAACTCTAATAGTGCAGTTCCAGGGACATTGTCTCAAAAAGCTCCCCCCACCTGATAAGAGCAAGATGGTCAGTTCAGTGGCTCAATGGTGATAAAGTCAACAATGACAGCAACAAGGGCAGGTGGACCACTGTTGGTACCTCCATAAGTGGCACACCAAGCCCACCTGATGGAACAGAGAAATCACATTAATGACTATTGCAGGAGAACTTTAAAGTCTGCCTCTGACTGCGTGTGACCAGGACAAATCTACCTGGGAAAGGGAAGGAATTTAAGAGCCTCTGTCAGTCCAGAAACAAATATTGTCATTACCATTGCAATTATTCCCACAATTCTTCGTTGTTCTCACTCACAGTTCTGTTTCCTAGGGGAGAAAGGATGTAAACAATAATTTGCACAGCACTTTTAAGCTTTGATATCATGTGGTACTCACATCCTACATGAAGAATTTTGATATTCTAAAAACTACAAGCTTATTTTACTAATGTACTTATGTTACAATATTTAGTAATAACATAGATTAAACCAAAATCCAAGTTTTCTGACCCCAATTTCTGGGCATTATGAAAAGCATATGGCTAGTGGCTGTGAGAGATGCCAATAGGTTGCCAACAACATACAAAGAGAAGGTGGGGCTGCTGGAAGCAAAGCTCAACCTATATATATGTGTATCATAATAACTACTATACTAAATGTGTATTTAGATGTTTATATCTCTGTCTAGATTATGAGCTAGGAAGCAGGACCAAGTAAGATTCCACTCTAACTCCAGTGTCTACTGGACCTAAAAGTCTAGTAAGTGCCCAAAAGCCATTTGTTCCTTGAACAGATGAAAGCAAATACTAACCAGGCCAGAACAAATACTGATGGAATTGGAAATCAGGATCTGATAATAGAGTCAATCATATAAGAGGATTATGTAGAAATAAGTGGCTTCCTACATATCTTAAGATGTAGAAAGTGTCTTAGGATCCCACTTAATATTTTCTTATAGAACTAGAATTCAACCCTAAAATTTCCATTCCTTTGGTCTTTGAAAGTCTGTATGGCAAAGTAAATTATCTCTGAAACTGTGAAATAATGATGAGCTTGATTTAAAAAAAGAAAAGAGAGTGGACGTCTGAGCAGTCCTACTTCTGTGTATTTGCCCTGAAGATACACCTGCACACATGTGAAATGATATATGTACATGGATTGTGCAACAATTTTTTAACAGAAAACAGTTCCAAGTGTCCATCTATCGGGCGTTGTAAGTGAACTGCAAGGTTTTCTATGCATTTATAAAGCAAGAGGTTTAAAGCAAGATTCTTAAAGCAGGAATCAAGAAGCTCGCTATTTATTGATATAGAATCATTTCTGGGGTATATTGTGAAGGGAAAAAAACAAGATGGACACTGTATATAACGCAATTTTGTAAAATAAAAAGGAAGGAATAAAAATATATATTCTTATCTACTTCATTTATATAAAATAGACCAAAAAGAATACAAAAGAAACCAATACGAAAGCTTACTGGCAGGAAACAGGAGTGGAGGGAATGATCTGAATGGGACGTGGTGAAAACAAAATTTCTGGGACATCATGGGAGCTGAACTCCTTCATGTACATCTACTGAAATTATTTTGGTTTTTGAAGATTGGAATGTATTAAATAATCAAAATTTCAATTTAGTGTAATTTAATTTAAAGAGAAGATTCCATAAAAGAAATGGGAAGACACCAAGAACAAGCTATAGTACTCTCAGACTTTTTCCTTCCTCGGTCCTCCAAAAATACATGATAACCACTGAGCCCTACAGGTGTTTCATTCCTGCCCTACTATAGCACTTGCCAAACCTCCCTGATGCTGGAATTATTGCACCCACTTCAACTACTATTGGGTCTTCCTCAGTCACTAGATTGTTAATCCCTAGAGAGCAGAGTCCATGACTGACTCCTTTTTTTCAACTTTGTGGTTTCAGGCATATAAAAGTACTTTTAAAATAAATAAATCTCTGTTAAGTGGAATTGAATTTTTCCTACTGCCAAATCTAATTCTGCCTTCAAAATCCTGAGCATGAGCCAGAGATTTCTCCTTCCTTCTCAAAAACCATTTTTAGAATTCATTTAGTAAGGACACACTTGCTGGTTTCAGAAAGAGCTTTCACAGTCCCCAGAAGTGAAAGGAGTGCTCTTTCCACTATCAAGCAGTAGTGGTAGGGGGCTGGGGCCATCTTGAATAAAAGGGTGAGTGAATCACAGACCCTTGTAAGGCACATGCTTGCCCATGAGTCTGGAAGTCAGAATGCAGAATTAGTGTAAACAGGCCCCATGAATGCAGATGGAGAGCCCAAGACTCAAAGTCCCAAAGGATAATGTAGTTCAAGTTTTGCCCTGACAGCTGTCTGTCCAATGAGTGGGCATAGGAATCCAGGGAGTATGTTTTTTCACACATGTATTCATTGACTATCCACCACATTCCAGGTAGGATATCAGGCATTGAGGTTTTAGCGATGAATACTACAAATCATGCATAAAGTCTGGTAGGTAGTTGTAGCAGCATTACCGACAATTAACCCATTCATATTCCCAACCAGTGCCTGAATCCACAGAAACCAAAACTCAGACACCCCCTCAGGATATGAGCTAGTAGGAGCTGGATGGTACATTGGGGTCCCAGATAAATGGTCTGATACTCAGGCCAGGACTCCAAACAGAAATGCCATCACAGGAACTGACCCCTGCAGTGGCCAAAAGAAGATATGGACTTGATGGGATTATGGTTGCCCATGGCACATGTTAGACACTTGATCCATGACAGAAAACCCTCGATCCCATCACATGGAAGTCTGATCCCCTGGTCAGGATTGGTTCAAGTACTGGCTAGGACTAAGCCTCCATGTGAGAGGGCTTGAGAAAGATAGGATTGGCAAAGAAAGCTCTAGGGCATTAATTAATACACACGTTCTCACTGTATGTATGATTTGGGCAAAGCCCCCTCCCCACCTTACACACATTTCCTTGACATTTCATGCTACCTTGTTGTGCCCATCCTACTCCATTAAAACTACCCTGGTTTTGTCCTCATAAATATGGTGATAGGGCTGTAGGGAGAGCACATAACTGATCCTCAGCCCTACAGCTTTGCCAAAGCACACTTTCATTTATTTAAGTTTACATTTTAACCTTATTGATGTATTTTCAAATCTAGAAAAAAGAAGTCAATACTGGGTATCAGAAGAGGTTACTTTAATATTTCAGTATTCACAATCCATATGGCACAGAAGGCTGGAGATTTTGACTCTGCTGCTAGTTAGCCAAGTGACCTCAAGAATGTCAGTGAACTCTTCTGGGCCTCATTTGTCCTGTGTAAAATGGGCCTATTTTGACGTAAAAGGAAAAAAATACATGTGATCTAAAAATGCTCCAAAAAAGGAAAAATGCTATACAAATATGCAAGATTTTTAAAATTATTATAGTTCAAATTATATAAAAGTACAGCTATTTGGAATGAATCTGATTACAACATTCTCATTGTAGGAGCAAGGTGGGTGCCTGGAGAGACAAGTTACGGAATATTGTTTGGGTGTTTTCAAAAGCTGCCTTGTTCATTATCTGTGACAATAATAGATTGCTTTAGGACTAGAATATCTTTCCATGGTAAAGATTTTTGTTTTGATACCAGATGCAAGGATAAGACATAGAAGCAGTCAGTGCACAAGGTTGAAGCAATGCTGACTGCTTAGCTCCTTCTGAATATTTTTAGCTCAGCTCTCCCATTTTCAAAGTATCTGCAGACAAGAGGTACAGATATATTACAGACTCAGAGAATGGCTTTAGAAATAATCAAAGCATCACATGCAGTATCAAGAACAATTTAGAGATGCTCTCACAGGGGAACAGATAGTGTTTTATGAGCAAATAAAAAAACACAAATGCCAAAAATATTGATGTTGTGTCAAAAAGAGCTTTTCCCTGAATAAATGGGTGTTGCAGAGTAACACCACGTAATTCAGGGACAAAGCCCTCTCTTCTAACACAGTCTTAGACCTCTTTTGTAATGGTTTCTCATCATTCATTCAGCAATATTTATTGAAAGACTTCTAGGCTCCAAGCACTGTTCTAGGTGTGGAGAATTCATCAGTACACAAGACAGTCTACCTTCATGAAGCTTATATTCTTTTTTTTATGATTTTATTTATTAATTTGACAGAGAGAGACAGCCAGCGAGAGAGGGAACACAAGCAGGGGGAGTGGGAGAGGAAGAAGCAGGCTCCCAGCGGAAGAGCCTGACGTGGGGCTCGATCCCAGAACGCCGGGATCACGCCCTGAGCCAAAGGCAGACGCTTAACGACTGTGCTACCCAGGAGCCCCATGAAGCTTATATTCTTGTAGGAGAGACAAAAGAAGCAAGCAAACAAATGTTTGCTATTATGTTATGTAGAGATAAATGCTATTTTAAAATATAGCAGAGCAAGGAAGTAGAATAAGGGATGTTATCTTCAAAACTGTTGTCAGGGAAAGTCGCTCTGAAAAGGTGATATTTGAACAAAAGAAGTGACAGGGAGCCATATGAGGGGGTCATATGTGACATATATAAACATTTCATCTCAAAACAAGACAGATGATGAACTCATCACACACACACAACACACACACGCACACAAATTGACTGTCGATACGCTATCATTACTAAAGTCAGCTAAAAATGTCTTCAAAATGTGTTTGTAGATTGGCCTCATTGTCTTGTACTCTGTCATCACTATGAGAAGATCTCTCCCTGGGCAGCTGCTGCCCCTCTGCATGGGTCGCAGGATGAAATCACATGGAGGCCACCTGAGTCTTACCTGCAAGGAGGAAGCCAGACCAGACCATGAAGACAAATGCAGCCTGGATCGCCTAAACCTTAGCCAGCCCATGATGTGCTAGTAGGAAAAATAAATGACTGCTGTCACTGGGTTTTGGGGGTCTTGTTACTCAGCACTAGCCAACTCTTACAGTGCCAGACAGTGGCATGATGGTGATGAGTCCTAAGATATAAAACAAACAAAGAACCACAGTGGAAAGTATTCAATGGGGACACGATTCATTGAGGACAACCAGAATTGGCCTCAATGAGAAGGTAAGATGGGAGTAAGATCTGAAGGAAACGAAGAAACAAGCCACTCAGATTTCCCCAGGAGTGGCACTGAAAGGGGAAGGAAAAGCACATGAAAAGTACTTAAAGCAGGACTGTGCCCCACAAGCTCATAAAATGCAAGGAAGGCAGAGTACCAGGAGGAGTAAGCATGGGGTGAAGCAGTAGGAGATAAAGTCAGGGAGAAATGGGGCCTTTTAGGTCCCATAGTGGATTTGAAGCAGAGGAGTGGCATTGTCTGACTTAACTTGGAAAGGATTCCTCCATCTCCTGTGCTGTGAACACAGTGTTAGGGAGTCAAGTGGAAGCTGGGAATTGGTTGGAAACTATTACAATAACCCGAGGAGGAAACTGCAGTGGTTTGAATGAGGATAGCAGACATGGAGGTGGCGGCAAGTGATCAGGTTTGGGATATCGTGTGAATGAAAAGCCAATGAGATTGCAGTTGTAAATAATACGGAATGTGAGAGACAGATTTCAGGGGCAACTCCAAGGTTTTAGTCCTCAGCAAACGGAAGGCTGGAATTAACATTTACTAGGAGGGGAAAGACTGCAAAAGGAACAAGTTTGGGTGAAGGATCTCAGTACCTTGGGTTGATCACATTCAATCTGATGTATCCATCACTCATCCAATGGGATGTCATGAAGACAAGTTGACGTCTGAATGGAGATACTAAGTGGAGAGTCATCAGCATATGGATTAAGTTTTTCTGTTTTCCTCATGCCAATAAAGATCTAAAAGATTTTTTACAAGGAAGGAGAGACCAAAATGGAAAACTGAAATCTTCGAGAGCTAAGTCGCTCATATTTCTGTAGGCTCTTTTCCAGGCCACATGGCAAATAGTTAAAATGGTGCTCAGTTTAGCTCTCTCTTCCCCTGGCTATGCATTGAGGTGGGTTTGCCTCTCCCCTGCCACACATTGTTGAGTTTCCACCTAGTCAGCTGGGCAAAACCCAAAGCTCTGAGGGCTTTATGTGCTGGTAAGACACATGCACTATTCTGACTTCCCCTGTCTTATTAAATAGGGCTGATACACTGGGCATGTGGAATTATATTGAAAAGAAAACACTGCCTCAGCGTGTCTAGAGCTGGAGAGAGGGAGTGGGGCTTCCATGACTGTGTAGACCACCCTGAACAGGTGCTGCCTCCTGAGTGTCTAGGTGAAGCGTGCTCTGGCTTCACATGTGAAAATCCTATAATGGAACAGAGTGCAGAAAACCAATACATAAAGCAACATTGTCCTCTCTCAAAGAGTGACACTCCTATGCTGAGCTGAGACACCAAACTTAGAGGGGAAATTGACAGAGAAAATAAAAGTGGCTAACCTATAGCATCAAAAGATAACTTCAAAATAAAAGCCCACAGGATTGTAAGATTACTACAAACGCAATTGTTCAATACCTTAAAGCAAGTTTTAAAACCTGATTCCCTTTTACTGCCCTTATATAGCCAAGAAACTTCAGCCTCAGAAATTTAAAAATGTATGATTTCGTTTTAAAGAAACTTTGTGACCTAGTAAACTAACAAGGTCTGCTGGGTGCAAAAACCGAAATTTAGATGATCAAAAGTGAGCTCCAAGCTTGGACTCAGAAAGAGGACAAGGGACCAAAGTCCACTAAGGTAATATAAGCCACCAAGGAGACTGACTCAGAAAAGAAAGGTCTGTGTCACATGGAAGGGTCATGAGAGAAAGATGCCCAAGCCAGGCTGGGAATCACAGCTGCGTACCCTCTTCACAAACCTTTAATGCTGCTATTATACACTGGATGGTGTGTCCATTTCCCTTTCACTTTGGGACAAATAGCCTTAAAGTTGCATGGCTGCGTTCATACACTGTGGCATTTTACCATTCCTAAATGATAATGGAATCCTAAAGGAGCAACACAGCCAAGAGTGAAGCTGAGGTTTCTCGGTGGCTTAGCATTTCTGGCATACCAGGGGAGTTAAGGACTGTCTAAGCAGATACATGGTAGCCGGGCTGCAGGACTACAGGGCAGGGGGCACTGGCCACAGCGCAGGAGGCCCAGTCAGTCTCTGCACCTTTGCCTCTACAAAACTAAACCCAAGTAGGGGCGCCTGAGTGGCGCAGCGGTTAAGCGTCTGCCTTCGGCTCAGGGCGTGATCCCAACGTTCTGGGATCGAGCCCCACATCAGGCTCCTCCGTTGTGAGCCTGCTTCTTCCTCTCCCACTCCCCCTGCTTGTGTTCCCTCTCTCACTGGCTGTCTCTATCTCTGTCAAATAAATAAATAAAATCTTAAAAAAAAAAAACTAAACCCAAGTAGAGGAGATGCACAAAGACAGACAAGCAACCCCAAAACTTTCACCCTCTGAAGCATCTTGCAGGGTTTCTTTCTCTTCCCTGGCCAACAGAGCAGGAGAACTACGGGATAGGAAGGGCAAATAAAGGTGATCATTGAGATGGTTCTTACAGGGTGAACTGAATTTTAAGAGGAAGAGAAGAAGACAGAACAAAGGCCAGCCAATGAAAGCACAGGGACACAGAAATGAGTTCAACAAGAGAAGACTTTTCTGGAAAAGGCTTACCTCAAAAAGCAGAGAGCAAAATTATTGACAGTGTGATCTTTCCTTTATTTTTCTTTTTAGACAAAAATGTGCTGGGTAAACTCTATCCTGTGCCTGTTCACCGTGCTGTGTCTACATGGCTATTGTCCCCACTGGACATGTGAAGCACTTAAATTTTTATCCCTTCTTATTGCCCCGTCCTAAGCACATGCCTCAAAACTGTCTCTTGGAGGGAGAAGAGAGGAAGGGAGGAATTAATTATAGACGGGACTTCTGACGAGGAAGATGATTGGATTAATTGAAGTGCTATTCTTTTAAATCACATCAACCAAGGAGATATGGACTCCACTGTTTAAAAAAAAAAACTTGAACAATAATTTTCAAATGTCGAGTAAGTGAAAGTAGCACACTCTTCCCGTGCCACATGCTTTGGTTTTGCGGAGTTCCACCTTTGCCTACCCAAACAGCAGGGAAGAGTGTTGGCTGCTGGCGTCTACTTGGAAAAGTTAGGCAGAGGAAGATTTTGGTTTCTGTCAGTTTATCAGAATGCCACCAAAATCCCCCAGGACCCCAGTCGGGTTTTTTTTATTGTGCCTGTTTTCCTCTTCAAACTACGGGCAGACCTCATCTGCAGCCACGATGTCCCTCCCACCTCCTCCACTAGTGACGGAGAACAGACCCCCAGTGAGGTCAGTGGTCCACAGAATCCCACCACATAAGCATTAGAAGGGTCAAGCCCTGGAGAACTTCTCTTCCCAGCTCCACATGTTAAAGGATATGGGACTAGACCCAGAGTGGAACACCATCCCTTGTGTCCCAGCAGCGCCCTGTTTCCACACAACATGGGCAAAAATAAATGGACCACTCTGCTTCTTGACAGCATTTCCATTCTTTAAACTTCCCTCCATTTCCCTCTTGGGATTGTTGCCCACCGGCACCTCAACCTATGCCACCAAGGACTGTCAGCTGCAGAATTAAATGTTAGTGAGAAGTGCCAGGCAGAAATGAGGATACCCTCTTGACCTCGCCACCATTAGCAGCCCTGGAGAGCTTAAGAAGTGGGGAGAAGCCCTGGCTAATTGGCTGGAACTGCTGTCACCAGCAAGCAGTGATAGGGCTGAGTGTGATTACTATCACTCTGGCTTATTCCTTCATAGCCTGTCGATATGGAATCCCCCACCTCATACCAAAGGAGTCTCCTCTCGGCCCTGAGTTTCCCCAGGACATACCTGACTAACTAAGCTGTTCCTGGACTCTTTCAACTTACCCTCAGCAATCATTTTTATTTAAAAATCATCTCTGCTTTCTCACCTGGTTTTAGCCATCACCGCTGAGAAGAGGCTGGCAGCTAAATTAGTTGGTACTCACTGTCCCTATGCTCCTTATGTTTCTCTTCCTGTCACAGAGGGCTCATAAAAGGGAATGCATGCACTGACAAGCAAGATACTTGTAAATCTGAGACTGCAAATCTGTACCTTACTTATTGTCCACGGCTGGATGAGCTGGGGTATGGGCATAAAGATGTTTTTCTGTACCATTGGTAATTTTAAAAATCATTAACAATCTCCATCATTAGGCAACTTTTCTATGCCTTTCTAGAGTTGTCCCAATAATGTTCTCAAAAGCAGAATATGTCAGAATGCATTGATTTCTGAATGTTGAACCACCTTACATCCCAGGAATAAATCCCACCTGGTAGTGATGGATAATCCTTTCAATGTACTGTTGGATCCTATTGGCTAGGATCTTTTTGAGAATTTTGGCATCCATATTCATCAGGGGTATTGGTCTGTTATTCTCCTTTTTGATGGGATCTTTGTCTGGTTTGGGGATCAAGGTAATGCTGGCCTCATAGAACATAAGGAATAGCATGGAGGACATTAGGAAAAGGAAGGGAAAAATGAAGGGGGAGGCGGGAATCAAAGGGGATGAAGAACCATGAAAGACTAGGGACTCCAGGAAACAAACTGAGGGTTTCAGAGGGGAGGAAGGTGGGGGTATGGGTCAGCCTGGTGATGGGTATTAAGGAGGGCACATATTGCAACGAGCACTGGATGTTATACGCAAACAATGAATCATGGAACACTGCATCAAAAACTAATGAAGTACTATATGGTGACTAACATAACATAATAATTAAAAAAAGGAATGTATTGATTTATATAATCTGCTTATTGTGGGTGAGAAATTTGTCCTGACAATAGATATTTCAAAGAGTACAACCATTCAGGTTTTAAAATTTTCTATTCCCATTCCCTANNNCCAACTTAGAAATGACTATCTGGGAAGCAAAGTAGGTCTCAGATTCTGTTTGGGGTGCTGCCCATCATAAAGAGAGGAAAAAGGGGTGCACATCCAGTATGAAATAAGCTATCCCAGGCCAGGTCTTAAAGAAATAAGCCATTGAAGGAATTTCTTCCCTTCTCCTTGGAAAGCAAGAGTTTCGTATCCTTTTTGGATACAACAGTGGTGTCCACTCACTGTGATCTTCCCAAGGATCAGGTCTGATGAACTCTTTCCAGCTCAAAAAATTCAGTGGCTCAATCCTACACCTTTGTTAACTTCTAAACTCTTCAGTCTTCACAGTCTGGACTTACCTAATTCCCCATCTCACTTTCTAGCTTTTGTTTACAAAACAAACTATTCTCACTGTTCTCTAATTAAGTCCCCTGCTCTCCCACCTTTAGGCTTTGTTCAAGCTGCTTGTAATGTTCTTTCTCATCTCTTGGCCCCTCATGGCAGGTCCATAGCTACTGTCCTTCATGGGTAGCAAGAAACAGAAATTAACTCAAAAAGAATTAAGTGGAAAGATAGAAGTATATCTCATGAAAACCAAAAGTACCAGTACAACTGGACCTTACAAGGCATTGGAAAAAATTGGAAAGCTATAGGGAGCAATGACTCATTCCTCTCTCTCTCCTCTGACCACACTTCCTCCTTCCTCACTAGTCAAATATGCTCTATCTCCACCTTCCCATATATACTGACCAAACATAGGCACCTCAGGCTTTTACATGTTTTCTCGCTCCAAGCCCACTGACCAACTGACTAGCATCCTGTAGGGTATACCAGTTCCCAGTGTACAGGGAAGGAGCTTTCATTGGATCAACTTACCCAGTGGACTGACATTCAGCCATTCAACTCCATTCTGCTCAGCCATGGCCTCGGGAGGTGAAAGTCATCAATTATGACTTGGCTGTGCCTCCATGTGGGTATATCTGTATTGCTGGGGGGGTGGGTATTCTCATAGCAGTAGGGCATGATGGAGGCAGACTCACTAAAAGTTGGCTTACATCAAAAATCCAGCAAAAAAATCCAACTCTTTCTCAAAACTTTCTCTGATTCCACCATCTAAACATAACCTCTCCTTTAAGTATCTATATCACTTGTAGGTGATGGCTTGGTGTCCTTTCTCCTGAGCACCCACCTCTCCACCTTTTCCTCCTCTAACAGATACCTCCTTAAACCCCAGCCAAGAAGCAGGCATTGATCCAGGCTAAGCCAAGCAGAGCACCTCACCCACCTCACCTGGAAATAGGATGATGAAGGTGACAGCTCCTTATAATGTGGGCTAGTCTGAGCTGCTGAAGGATGTGTGGCAGTATAAGCCACCTCCTTCCAGGCTTCAATGCTAGAGTCTCTAGCTACTTCTAACAGCCTCTGATAGAACACTCTAAGAGACAGTGCAAGAGACTGTCACAAGCTGGCCTGAGTGGGAAAAAAAGAGTAACAAGTTGAAATGCAGTTGGAGCTTAGAGCAGTTTCCTAAAAACTGAGTCCGTGTCTGGGATTCAGGAGTTGTCCTCATTTCTGTCCTTCTGAAGCTTAGTTTATGAATTATCTGAGGATCCTAAAAAATCTCTTTTTGCTTAGGGTGGCCGTAGTTTGCCCATGGGAAGTGGTATGCACAGCCTTTATTTAAACTTTTGTGGGATATCTGGGTGGCTCAGTCGGTTAAGCATCTGCCTTCGGCTCAGGTCATGAACCCAGGGTCCTGGGATCAAGTCCTGCATCAGGCTCCTTGCTCAGCAGGGAGCCTGTTTCTCTCTCTGCCTCTGCCCGCCCCCAACTCATTCTCTCTCTCTCTCTCTGATAAATAAATAAAATCTTTAAAAATAAATAAATAAATAAACCTTTGTTATGAGGCTAATTACCTCTTACATTGAATTATCCTTAATTGTTTGCATGTCTTCTTTCTCTTATGATTCTATGAGATTCCTGAAGACATAGATCATGCATTACTGCTTTCTGATTTCTCCCAAAGCCCCTATCATGGATAATAAGTTCTTACAATATGTTCATTAAATGAATGAATGAATGAATGAATGAATGAATGAATGAATAGAAAACATCCATTGTACAATTCCCATGATCAGGCACTTCACGAATTCGGGGAATACCTGTGAATAGAAGGAAGTAATTGCTGCCTACATCAGTGTTTTAGAGCATGATGGTACAGTTTTCTATCTGGCACCTGCATTCTCCTTGACTGTTCCCTTCTATATGCCTGTGCCAATCTGCAGTGCAGGGATATGGACAGATGTGGCTTTGGTTGAATAAACAGTATTGACACTCTCCTGGGAGGAAGAAATGAGAGATGGCCCTCTACTACATGGGATGAAGAGAAAGAGCCTTTCTATTTCCCCAAAGCAGGAGCACTGCTTCTTATAGAATCCAACCTGTTGCATGCTGAGTACAAGGGTTTGGGTTCAATACGGCTCCAGAAATGTCCAAAACATAGTCAATTCCTGGCCAAGCACAGATGCTGTGATTCCACAGCAGCTCCCATTGTTGTCTTCATTTGCGACTGGAAAATTTCAAGGTCCCAGAAAGGGTGCCCTGGGAATGCGTATTGGAACTGGAGTAGGAGTCCTGAAAATCTTGTCTAACTCATATCTTCCCACCAACTTTTGTGTCTCCTCCTACCAAGTCTGCTCAAAACCCCTTTGGAGGATTCAAATGTGTCCATGCTTGAGAAGCTTCTCTCTCCAAACCCCAGAAGGCGCTGCAGATCTTCCACGCCCAAACTCATCTGTCAGTCTCCCCCCTCATCCCCAGAGCCCAGGCTGCCAAGGCTGGGCCCTGAATTTTTTTTTTTTTTTAAGATTTTATTTATTTATTTGACAGAGAGAGACAGCCAGTGAGAGAGGGAACACAAGCAGAGGGAGTGGGAGAGGAAGAAGAAGGCTCCCAGGGGAGCAGGGAGCCTGATGCCGGGCTCGATCCCAGCACCCTGGGACCACTCCCTGAGCCGCAGGCGTCCCTGGGCCCTGAATTTTAAACGGAGCTTCACTTCACCTTCACTTCGCCCTTCCCTAACAACAAGCCCCTGCCCTTGCTTGCTCTGAAACAGGCACTAGTTTGGGCGGCCAATGTTGCCAGCCTCTAGCCTACTCTCCCTTAGTCAACCCCTCCCAGTGGGCCCCAGTGGGCCTTATCTTTCCCACACGCTTGCATTTGACAAAGCTGTCTCTCTTGGGACCATTCAGCTGTGACATTTTCCCAGCATGTCTTCTCCTTGTCAACATGATACAGGGTAGGCAGCGTTTCAAATGAGAGGGATCCTAGAGCAGGCAGGCACGCATGCGCGCGCGCACACACACGTGCACGATGAAGGGAGAGGAGAAGGACTTCAGTGGAGGGGAAGTACTGAATTTAACTCAAACGTAAACAGGCCTCAAATTAACAACAGCTCAGCGGTGCACATTTGGTTTTGATAAGAAGCCGTGGCATGGTTGAGCCTCTTCATGCACACTTCCCAAAAGCTCTTAACAGACTCTTTGGACAGGACTCCATTTTGGTGTGGCCGAAATGAAACCACCGCTAGGGACAAAAACCTCCACTGGTTTTAAGGTTGCCTACCAAAGATACTGTTTCCCACCTGCCCCTTTAATGCCTGTGCCCACGCCCCACCGGCCGTGGGTGAGCCAGCAGTGCAGAAAAGGTCTGGGCTGTGCTGACTTACCGAACTGGGATTTCCATTGAACACCCGATGCCTCTCCACCTTTGTCAAGCTGCTGTCTTTGCCTGGAAGGCACCCTTGCACTTCCTCTATTCACCTGCCAGAGAACTTCCCCTCTTTCAGAGTTAGCTCAATTTGCTCCCCATCTGGTACCCCAGACACCATTAGATGCACCCCCTGCAACTTGTGCAGGTCCATTTCGCAAACATCACGCTGTCTCCTATTTGTCTCTTGATGTTTCTATTCAGCTAAAAGATTGTGTGGGCCTTAAGGCACAGAAAACGGCTTTTTAATGTCTGTATCCCCAGTACCTAGCACAGCTCCTGTCATATAGAATTTTCTAAAAAGCAGAAAGCCTAGGGAAACCCCTTGACACCAAAAGATTCTTCCTTTTCTTGCCACTTTGATTTAACAGAAATATAGGCTATTGGATGTCTGAAAATACCGCCTCACTTTCCTACTGGACAGCCACCTACACCACCCCCACCCTCCCAGCCCCCGCCGTGTGCAAAGTGTGCTGTCACTCACAATGACCCAGCTCTCCTCCCTTGTCATAGGGGTAAACATGTGACCCAGCCTGACCATTTGGAGTATTCCAACTCCCTGACCACAGTGATAAGTGGAGCAGTGAACACATGACACAAGTAAGTCCAATCAGGGCCTTCTCTAAGGTGGAATGTATAAATACAGGGAAAAGGGCCTCTCTTCCTGGATTATAAATTATAAGAATATAGACTTAGAGCTATTCATGGCCATCCTTTCTTCCTCTTGATTAGGAGGCCAAAATGCGTACAGAAGGAGATGTAAAGGTGTAGAGAGAGACTTACAAGTAGAACCCTAATAGGTTGTTTTAGTACCTAGATCCACGCTGTGCCTAAAGTCAGCCCCAACTTGTTCTCCTGGCTCTTACGATTTAGGGCCAGTTAAATCCCCTCTCTGTCCTTCCCACCTTTCTTTTTATCTTTTCTTAAACTAGTTGAATTCCTGTCATTTGCATTCAAAACAGGCCTGAAAATATACCACTTTTGCTGAGATATAGAGTGAGAGTTTCTAATTTACCAATAGAACTCTTGCTTAATTACTTTATTTGGAACAATAAAAATTGTTTGGGGAACCCATTAGCCTTACAATGATCTCAATCATTGTTTATAGTTGGTGCTTTCAGTGGTTATCTGACATAAATCTGACATGGTCTTTTAAAAGAGAGAGAGGACAAAACATTTTAATACAGATTTAGCTACTATTCTCAGGGGAATTGCAACTATCCATTGTCATAATTGAAACACTTAAAGGTCATTTAAAAAAAACAATACCCTGGTTAAATGATAAAGCCTTTAGAATGAAACATGGGCGAATATTTTCTTGACCTTGAAGTAGGTGAAGAGTTCTTAAATAGGATACAAAAAGTTCTAATGATAAAGGGAAGAAAATCAATAAATTGGACTACATTAAAATTGAGAACTTTTGTTCAACATATCATAAGAGAGTGAAAACACATAAGCCACAGAGGGCGAGAAGGTATTTGCCATAGGCATCAATAAAGGACTTGTATCCAGAATACATAAAGAACTCCTACAAATCAATAAGAAAAGGGCAGACAACTCAATAGAAAACAAAACAAAAAAAAGGACAAAAGGGAATATCAAATGGTCAATATGATGTGAAAAGTCTTCCAGCCTCACTAATTATCAGAGAAGTTCAAATTAAAACCACAATGAGATACCATTACAAATCCTCCAGAAAGGCTAACATGAAGACAGCAGGACCCGGTTGTGGGGGATGTGGAGCAGCTGGAAATCTCACACCTTGCTGGTAGGAATACAAATGGGCATCCACTCTAGAAAATTGTTTCAAATACTTATTGACACTGAACCTTTTCATATGGGATGCTGTAATATTCTGCATCTTGGTGCGTGCCGGGTACACACATGGGTATGTTGACTCTGTCAATTCTTGGAGCTATACGCTTATAAGCATGTGCTTCTCTGAATACATGTTTTAACATGTAACTTCAATGCTGTCAGGGCCTCCAGCAGCGGCAAAGCAAGTCAGGTCAGCAGTGTCCTCATAACAAGACTTGGCCAGATGGGCACTGTTCTCAGTCCTGGTTCTCCACCTTCCCCTTCAGGAGGAGGAATTGGTTCACATGATTATGTGACAGCCAACATCCTTTATGGCAGCCAGAATCAGTTTTACTCCTCGGAATGCAGAAACCTGCCTAGCACAACCCTACATAATTTTTACATAAATAATTAATTTCTTATTATACAAGTTTACACATTGAAAGTAGTCAAACTATTTCTCTTGTCATTTTTCTGATTGAGAAATATGTCACATTTTCTGACTGGCCATATATTTGGAGTGCCCTTTACACAGTTCATGCTTCAAATGTCTACTAAAAGGTAGCTGGTATAGTGGTTAAGCATTTAGACTCTGATGCTAAACAGCTTGGGTTTGACTCCCAGCCCCTTGCTGACTGTGTGACCTTGGAAAGGCTCCTCAACTTTTCTGTCTCAGTTTGCTCACTTGTAAAATACAGATAATGCCTACTTCCATAAGTTTGTTATGAGTAAACTTAAGTAAAACCTTTGTAAGTATTAGCTATTGTTATAATTGGAAACATGAAAGAATCTCCTGTTCTCTGATCATGCAAGCAATGTCCCCTGCCAGGCTTAGTGCAGCTGAAAACAGAGCAAGGAGGAGCTTCTGGAAGCAAATGAGAGTGCATTCATTTGGGCTAGACCCATGTTTTAAGAAGAGGCAGTAAGACCCTGAAGGTTATGCTCCTCCAAAAACTTCCACCAGCATCTCTCCCAGATCCCACCTCCTATTCACGAATACTGCCTCTGGCACTGTTCATTGCAGCTGATGAGAATGGCCTAATAAAATCCTTTTCTGGACTCTGCCTTGGCCTCTGACTCCGAGGCCTCCTTGAAGTACCTCTGACGTGCTCTTTCAATAGTGACTGACAGCCAGACTCTGGGGCTCCAGCAACAGCTGCTGTGGCAGGAGTTGGAGGCTTTGGACAATTGGTTCGATGACTCCTTTCATCTCTGCCCAATCTCCATCTGACATCCTGCCCATCTGAGGGGCCTCAACTACTCCACCACCCACAAATCTTGCCTTATGTGCCCCACCATTGGCACACCCACCTCCAGGGCCCACCTTAAATCTGGGCCTTGACCTTGTCTCAGCTCTGTGGTTTTCAGAGGCTTTCCCACCCCTCTGCAGGACCTCATCTGCCCACTTTTGCCACTTACATTCTTCTCTTCCTGATTCTTCTTTGAGCTCTCATCTTTCTCTAAAAGGTATCTTGGAATATTAAACTAATGTAACAAGTAGAAAAATTAAGAACAAATGAGCCACGTTGTATTTCACACCAACACACACACACACAGAGATGGCTCTAGATAAAGTTCATGTCAGGTAGAGAACTGCCTTTGGTTAGGGAAACACCTTGATATGCATGCTGAAGTGCAGAAGATGGACCCCGAGAGCTTGGTCAATGACAAAGGAGATAATCAATGACATAATTAAAAAATTTTTGCACAAAAATGTGATAGGATTTGGGGTAAGATGAGAAAGGAGGAAGAGGGGCCTGTGTAAAATGACTGTAAGTTGCCCCTTGCTGAGAACACTGATCAGTAGGAATGTCCAAGAACGTTTGAGAACAGGATGTCTATTGTACAGTTAAGTTGTTTGTGATGTAGCAAGGTAAACTCCCGCCATGGCCCCAAACCTTCACCTGAATCTGCTATACACGAGGCTCCATCAGCTTGGTGATGGCGTCACCTGGGAGAGGTGACACCTGGGAGAGGCGAAGGAGTCATGCCCAGCAAGGGGTAACTTAGTGAGGAAAAGGCAAAGCACGTACAGTTTGCCCAGGTGATCCATAAATTGAATTAATTCAGCTGAAGCAGGAACTCAGAGCTGGAGATGACAGCAGAAGAGTAGGTTTCTGTAAGTGTCTCTGGAAAGACTGGAGAGAAGGTGGATCCCCATTACCCATGGAATGAGGGTCTCAAACTCGTATTATTTGCACTTCAAAAGAAAGGAGACCCCATGTAGCACCTGGGTTATATGGGTTTAGTGAATCCATTGATTATGTGTATCTGCGTTCAGGTGTGTACACAAGTCATTAAAGTGGACAGGGGAAAGTATGGGATAAAAAGAGCCCCAAGTTAGAGATCTAAAGAGGTGAATCTGAGGTCTGGCTTGGTCACTAATCTTGAATGAACCAGTGAGCTTATGTGGTCCTCAGGGGCCTCACCTGTAAAATACAGACCTGGACTAGATAAATTCTATGAGTCCTACCAGCTCCAGTTTTTCAGGGGACTCATTCTGCCTTTCCACTTTGCCATGACCATTTGAGTTTGGCCTCCCTTAATTAGCTGACTTCTCCTTGCTTTTCTACAAAGTTGGGGAGCAATTTTAACATTTCTTAATGTGGACTCACAGGAAGACATTTTAAGCACAGAGATGGAAAGGTCCTTCTGCTCTTGGCCCAGAGAGCAGCAATGCTGAGGCACAGACCAAGCCTGGAGGTGAAGCAGGTGGAAGTGAAGTGCCTACACAGAGTCTTATCACAAACCAGGCTAAGATCCAGGCCTGCTCTTTGAGGTTTCTCCCAACCCCACCCCCAATGCCATACCATTAGTTCTCTTCCTTCTATCACCGAGGATTTTTTCAATAATTGCTGGGACTTACGAATAAGGGAGATAGCATTTTGAGAGATAAAGTAATGTAAGATGAAGTGCTTCACCTCAGAAATTGCAATAGAATTGGAAACTCTTTACCTCCCAATCTCTTTAGTAATATCTTCCTTAGTAATTGGAGGGACATTACTGGAAAGCTATTAATTCAATAAATTCTTAAGTGTCGACTCTATTCTGTCACTGTGTTATGCTCTGCGGATAAAGTGGCAAATAAAATAAGTTCCTTGTGGAGTTTATAGTCTAAAAAAGGAAGATAGACCTTAAAGTTGTAATAACATCACTACAGATAATTAATTACTTAATTACAATTGTGATATGTTGTTATTCATAACAGGGGACTGTGGCGGTTAACTGTGTGTGTCAACTTTGGTTGAGTCATGGGGTACCCAGATATTTTGTTAAATATTATTTCTGGTTGTGTCTATAAAGGTGCTTCTGGATGAGATTAATATTTGAGATTAGATTGAGTAAAGTAGATTGTCCTCTCCAATGTGTATAGGCATCATGTCAGCCAATTCCTTAAAATAAATACCTTGATTTGTATATATACCCTACTGATTCTTTTTCTCTAAAGACCACCGACTGATACTGGCCTAGGGTGTCAGGAAAGCCTTCCATGAATAAGTAAATTTAAGCAGAGACCTAAAGTGGAGTTAGCTAGGTGAAGAAGTAGGAAAAGGAATGAGAAAATGATCAAGAGAGAGGAAATAGCATAAGCACGGGCATGACCACTTTGAAGAACTGGAAGACAACTGGCTTAGCTGGGCTGTAGAGAGCCAGGAAAATATTGGTAAGAGAGAAAACCAGAGAGGTAGGCAAGAACCAGGTTATGCAGAGCACTGTGAGCCTTTGTTAAGGATTTAGGACTTTTCCAAAGAGCAGTGGGAAGTCATTCAAAATCTCTAACCAAGTTTCCATGGGTTAAAAGGATCCACCATGTATGGTTTTTTTTTTTTTATTTCATCACAGAATCTAGGCCAGTCTTAGTTTGAAGCATTGCCAGATGTGCTGTCTCCTGAAAAGCTCCCTTGGGCTTCTAGAAGACATTTTTTACTTTCCCCCTCACAGTCTGTCTTTTCACCACTGAACCCAGTTACCATGTGACAGATTATAAGTGGCAGGAGGAAAGCGATGAGGCCCAGTGGAGGGCAGTCAGGAAGTCAATAGGTCTGCCTTTCTTTTGACCTCTCTGGACTCTGGCTCAGGGATTGTGGTGAAGTCCAAGACCCTGTGTCTCTGCTGTTGTACCCCACACTTAAGTCTGCTCACATTCCTGAGATGTTGGAGAAATAATTAAAGAAATGAAGTATGATGTTCTCAGGTGCTGAAGTTAACACCTGGCGGAGGTAAATAGAAGACAGTGCCACAGAGAAGCACCCAACAGGGGCCACAGCAGAGCCCAGAGGAGCTGCCTACCAGCCAGGGCCACGTCTACACTGATATAGCCTCAGCCATGCCTACAGGGAGGAGTGGGAAGCTGACATGGCTCTCTGGTTGAGTTCATCTGGTTGAGGTTACAGTCAACAATCTATTCAATAAGTAGAACTATGTGCTGGGCCCATGAAGATGAGTAAGACAGGATTTCTTCCATGAGGTAGAGTGTACTATATTAGTGACTACTAGGTGGAATAACTGTTATATTAGTCAGAATTATGTCCCTCCAGAGATGTCCACATCCCAATCCCTGCAGACTGTGAATACCTTACCTTCCATGGAAAAAGGGACTTTGACGATGTGATTAAGTTTAAGGACCTTGAGATGGAGAAATTGTCCTGAACCATGGAGGTGGGCCCAATCTAGTCACGAGTACTTAGAAGCAAAGAACATTTCCCAGCCTCAGTTAGGATGGAGAGAGATAGGACAAAAGAAGAAGCAGGAGAAATTTGAAGCATAAAATGTATTTGACCTGCTGTTGCTGGCTTGAAGATGGGAAAAGAGCTCCAAGGGCCAAGGAGTGTGTGTCTTCTAGAAAACAAAAACAGATAGGAAATAGATTCTCCCTAGAGTCTCCAAAAAAGACTGTAGCCCTGCTAATGCCCTGATTTTAGCAAAGTGAGACCTGTATCAGACTTATGACCTATAAACTATAACATAATAAATTTGTGTTGTTTTAAGATCCTAAATCTATGGTAATTTGTTAGCACAGTAATGAAAGAATATATATATATCAAATGATACAATCTACTCCATCTAGTTGTAGCATAAAATAAATGTATAACAGGATATTAGGTGGGTCAGAGACTCCATAGGAGAGCCAGAGAGGCTGAGTCTGAAAGTTTGCAGCTAGGAACAAGCCCAATGGTAACATGGAGACCTCCCTTCCTTATACTGTTGCCCTTACTGCCCAGAACCTACCTCCTGAAACTCATCATGGCCATCCACAGAACCAGATGTCCTCATCACTAGGCTAGCCAGACGAGTAGTGCCCTGGCTTTGCCTGCCCCCCTCACACTGCTCACTTCCAGATCCATGTTTCATGCAGTTGCTATTGTTGGTGAAAAAGAGGTGTCATACCTGCACCCCCACAGCAGAAAAGTTTCAGTTTTTTGGTAAATGAGCCATGTCTGCTAATCACTAGAAAATAATTTGAATGCAATATGTTTAGGGGTTTAATGGAAGAATGGATAAAGAACTTTGGGAGCTGCAAGAAAGAAGCAGTTGCCTTAGGACAGGTGGACCAGAGGATTTGAGTTATAAGATTTTGAGCTGACCCTTATGTATCAGAGCAATAATATTCCAGGCAGAGAGCCATTATAAAAATACATGAAGTTGCAGAAGAACTTGGCACATGTGGGGCTAATGGGTAGTTGGTATGACTGAGAACTGGAAAGGGATGGGGAACAGAAGAGCATGTAAGAAGAGAGAGGTAGTTAGGTGCAGACCATCAGGGGTATAATAAACTAAGCTAGGGAGTTCGGAATTTATCCTATAGGCAATGGGGAGCCATTGAAGTTTTTTAATTAGGGAATTGACATTAGGTCATTTTTACAAAGAGAATTGTGATCGCAGTGTGGCAGAAAGATAAGAAGAGAAAAAATGGGTCAGACCTGCCAGTGAGGAGGTTTTACACAAATCTAATGAAATGGAGGGGATGTGCACAAAAGCAGCAGCAATAGGTATTATGAAGAAGGGGGTGATTCTGAGCGAATACAACTGGTAGAGGAGATTGAAAACGATTAGGACTTTTTAGACTTGGACAATTAAGGAGAAGCTCTGATATTTAGTAAAATGGGAAATTTAGGTCATTGGGGAATGTCAGAAGAGGCCTTAGGAAAAGACAACAGTTTTGACTTACAGTTGTGAACTTCAGATACAGATAAATTGCTTGAGAAGAAACTGGATGCAGGAGTCTGGGGCTTGGAGAGGAGCTGAGTGGGAGACATAGATTTGAAGTCATCATAGGGATGACTGAATTCCTGGGCTCAGATGAAGATTTCTCATGGAGAATCTGAAGAAGAGAAGAGGGTGAAGAGCCATCCCTGGGCCAGTGCAATATGCAAGAGTAATGGAAGGCAATATGGGCCTCGGGGGTCCTATGCCTCACTACAAAATTGAACTCCAAGTCAAAGCTTTTGATTTTACATGATATCAAAACAAAGATGAGGGAAGGTCAAGGGGTACTGTGTGAATGTGTGACTGTGCCTAGGACTGAAGTCTCACCTTCTGTGGACCTGTTTCCTTCCCTTGACACAAGTGGACCAAAGGAGCCAACTGTCAAATGCTTGACTTGGCCAGTGGCCCAGATCTAAGAGATATTGCCCTGCTCAGATGGCCGGGGCTTGTAACACGTGACTCTCCCAACTAGGGAAGACTGCTTAGAACAAGGGCTGTTGGGGCGCCTGGGTAGCGCAGTCGTTAAAGCGTCTGCCTTCGGCTCAGGGCGTGATCCCGGCGTTCCGGGATCGAGTCCCACATCGGGGTCCTCTGCTGGGAGCCTGCTTCTTCCTCTCTCACTCGCCTGCTCTGTTCCCTCTCTCGCTGGCTGTCTCTCTGTCACATAAATAAATAAAATCTAAAAAAAAAAAAAAAAAAAAAGAACAAGGGCTGTTAATATTTGGTATGGCCCTCAGCTATGGCCTTTGAGGCTTTGCATAAAAGACAGTTGTTACATAGGGGATTTGAAATAGGCAACACTAGAAGACTGGGCATTTGGTGTTTGGACCCAGGAAGAACATAATGGCCAGGTGAAAACTAAAGTTGTCAATCCCCAAGCATACAGAGGAACTGGCTAGTAAAGAAAATGGAGCAGATTTCAGAGAGAAGCAGAGGGGCCATGAGGAAGAAATATGTTGCCATAGGAGAGAAGAAAGAGCCTTGAGTCTGACAGCTTTTGGTCACAGTCTTCATGAAATACTGCTATATCCACCCCACACCCATTTTGTCTGGCAACAACTCAAATACAGACTGGCAGAACACTATTGAGAGGGCTCAGTTTGCTTAAATTATGCTTATGTGTGTTAAATGTATCCCCAATATAACTTTCCATACTGCCCATTCTTGTAGCAGAATCTTGTCTGGAGTTAAAACAAAGATAAATGTAAAGGACAGCCCTCTCGAAAGGAATCCAAAATCTGAATTAATGAGGTTTTGCAAACATATCGCAGGCACTGGGCTAACCTCTGTAAATAGCAATTGGCAATTTCATTAATTGGGGTCAAGTTTTGGTCTATACCTCTCATGTCAAATGCAATCAGTTATGTGAAATAGGATCTTCATTTATCATAAGGCTGTACTGCTTATAAGGCAGAAGCAGTGTGCTTGAGTTTCCCTCGAATGTTTGAAATGCAAAGTCTTACTTCTACTAGGAAGACCCAGTCCCAGTGACCTTTTGCTGGAATGACAGTTTCCACCAAGGCACAGGAGCTTTCTCAGGCTGGTGAGTTATTATCTTTAATAAGAAGATAAACAGCTCTCTAAGAAATAGATTTGCAACAGTTAGTGCCAATATATGGATAGTAATCCAAAATCAAAGACTAAAGCACAGAAGAAATTCTTCCAAAATGTTGGGAATGGGGCATAGCATTAACACCTCCCTAGGAAGCTAACTATTAAATCAGACCTTGTCAATATGTCCCTATTGTATTTAGAAGGGACAGGAGATTACTTATGGTATATCTGACTCTGTAAATATAAATGTATTTGATAAATATGTGTAAACTTACCTGGATATGTTCAAAGACAAGCTTAAAGTTCACCTCCCTAAACCTGGACATAGAAATGTATAATCATTATATCCCTGGCATACACTTGCTCATGGACAGATCTTTAAAACAATCCTTACTAGTATAAAAATAGGCATAGACAGACATGCGGACTATTAAAAAGCATCCATGAGATGATGAATCTGTTTAGAATCTTGATTGTGATTATGGTATCACAGGTGTATGCATATGTCCAAACTCATCAACATGTATACACTAAATGTGTACAATTTTTTGTATATCAATCACACTTCAATAAAGTATTCACATGTACAAATGCTGAGCAAACCAAAGAAAGTTACAGAATGGTAAGTACAGTGTACATGAGGCAAAGACATGTGACAAGGACATGAGAGCCAATTCTATATATTATTTATGACCATATATATAGTAAAAAGTGTTTTAAATGTGTGGGAAGGACAAAAACCTAATCCAGGGTGTTGGTTAATTCTAAGAAAAGAAAGAGAGAAATGAGATTGAGGAGGAGTATCTAGTGGGTTTTAACTGTATCCATAACATTTTCTTTAAAATAAATCCTACTGCAGATGAAGGGGGAGGGGGAGTGTCTATGTGTCTGAGTCTGTATATTTCACACACACATAATGGCCCAAAGATATTCCTCAATGATGAAGACATATCATGGCAGAACTGAAACTTCCAAATCTGTGTGCAGGCAGAAATAGAACACATACCTTGTATTTCCCTCTCACCTTGCACTTTTCAAAGCATTCTCATAATCTTAGATATTTTAAAATCATAAGTGTATAAGTTCTGCAGATGTCATTGTTCAATTAGATGAAACACAAAGTTGTAGAACTGAATTTTCCTGGCTCACAGCAGTGTTTACTCGGTTGTCAAAAATCATAAACCCTGGGGCGCCTGGGTAGCGCAGTCGTTAAAGCGTCTGCCTTCGGCTCAGGGCGTGATCCTGGCGATCTGGATCGAGTCCCACACCAGGCTCCTCCGCTGGGAGCCTGCTTCTTCCTCTCCCACTCCCCCTGCTGTGTTCCCTCTCTCGCTGGCTGTCTCTCTGTCACATAAATAAATAAAATCTTTAAAAAAAAAAAAATCATAAACCCTCTTCCCACGCGGTCTTCAACATCTGTGGGCCTGCCAAGGACGGAGCATAAAAAGCAGGCCCATCTCATTCCAAACCCCAGCCAAAGAATTTCCACGGTGGTTATAATGCTGGGGGACAAACCTCTGATCGGAAGCTGGAGTTGGATCTTTTCTAATATGACTGCAAGAACATAAGTATTTTTGCGAGTAAAGTGGTCTCTTAAAATGCAAGTATGTTCTGTGACAGGGACATTAACAGGGTGGAGATCAGGTGAACTCTATCTAAGTAGAATGAGACTGAGATCTTCTTTTCTACATTTGGAGAACTTGTATTTATTGAGCACCCACTGTGTACCCCATAGCACTGGGCTAGAGGTTATAATGAGGGAGTATAAGGGGACATTCAAAGTCAAAGAAGCCATGGGCCTTGCCCTCGGGGGATGTTCCCACTGAAGGAAGGAGTCTATATATAACTAGGAAACTAACAATGTCCAGAAGGAAGCAACATGGGTCCTTTGGGGGCACTGAGGTAGGAACGTGGCAAGGTCTGCATTGGTGCACAAGAGAAAAGTAAAGGGTGGGACCAGCTGGGAAGAAGGGCCGGGGCAGGACCTCAGAGCTGAGCCAAGAGACATGTGGGGCAGTTTCAAGAGTGAAGGTCAGGTCATTTCCTCAGAGTCAGAGTCTTCTGAAAACAAGGATTCCACTACCAAGAGTGACCCAAGCCACAAATAAATGTTCTTTACAGAGGACAAAAGTTGTACCTCAACCTTTGCCAACAACAGTGGGGAGAGCACTCTGAGTCCCCTGAGCTGAGTGGACCCAGCCAAGTGAAAAGACATTATAACTCTTTTTTGTGGCTATCTTCCAAATTTTCTCCCACTGAAGAGTCCACAGCTGCTGGGCTGCAGTGAAGAAGGACCAGTGGAGCAATTGGGACGCAGAGAACAAAGGACATGTACTTTGCTGGGTTAAATCACTCTCTATTAAGCAAAGCTGGGTAGAAGATGTGGAGAAAGAGAACTCTAGACAAAGTGTAGTCCAGAAACAGCATTAGCATCAGCTGGGGAATTGTTAGAAATGCAAATTCTCAGGCCCCTCCTCAGGCTGACTCAATCAGAAATTCTAGGGGTAAATCCAGAAATCTTCATTTTAAGGAGCCTCCAAGTGATTCTGATCCACTAAAAGTTTGAGAACCATTGCCCTAAACTGTATGTCACACACAGAAGGATGGTTAATTCTTGGGACTGGGAACGAATTGGCATGGGTCAGCACAGGTAAGAATTGTCGCTCTGTGACCTTCACGCAAACCAGAATAAGATGGTGGTCAGAAGACCTAGACACCCCCCACACACACCCTGTACCCAGAAAAATCCAAGGGCACTTCAGGAACTAATAGGCTATCCACCAGAAGATGCTTGGTTTAAGGCTTTGCATAGTTTTGAGGAAGCATCCTTAAGACACCTTCTGGGATCAACTCCAGAGGTTCTGAGGACCACTAGAAAAACAAAATCTGTTTGCTGGATCTTCCTCCATACTACTCTACCAATTTGTAATCCTGGATAAATCTAAGCAGTGAGTTTTGCAGCCTCTTTACATAAGCTGATTCTGTCTTGCTTATGAAAATCATAAAACAGGAAGACTCGAGTGAAGACACATACCTTTTCTCATCTCAGTTGTCTTCAATGTTACTCATGTACTCATCCATTCATTTAACAAACATGTTTCAAGTGCTCAGAATGCACCTGGCCATTACCTTTTTTGCTTCGCTAATAGATTTCTATAAAATTCACCATATCAACACAATTTATTTATTCAACCGTTCTTTGAAAGGGCTGAAATTTTCATCAATCCTTGACTCTGACCCAAGCCAAGTGTTTGCCTATGATTTTTAATTTATTTCACAGAAGGGTGGCTTGGCAAACAGATAGTACTTTTGTACCCCTTCTTCTGAGTTGTCTTCATCCAGATAGGGTATTTTTTTCTCATTCACACTTTAAGCTAAGGGAAATTTGCTGACCAACTAAGGTTTATCACCCCATAGAGATAGCATTCAGGAAAGTGGGTCAGACAGACAAATCATTATTATAAAATATGATGGGTGCCATCAGAGAGGTATGTCTAGTACATTGTCGGAGCCTGGAAAAGAGAGGAACTTATGATTCTTATGAAGTGGGTATTTTTTTTCATGGAAGAGGAGCATCTAAATTATTTTGAAGCTGCCTTGATTCCCTTAAGCCCTCAAACATGCTGTTGACCTTTATTCTTAGCAGAGACTCTGCCAACCCCTTCACAGCAGTAAGCAGGGCCAGCAGAGGTGAATTTTCTCCTTCCCAATGGCATCCCTCTGCATCCCCATCACACTTTGCTCTTTCTCCACTTCTGCTGTTCATGCCATACCTTCCCACATTCTCTGCAACCTTGGCCCATTAGTTTTCTGTCCTTGCTTTCACAGATTGCATCATTCCTGGCTCTGCTCCTTGAACCAATAAAGGTATTCATACTTCCTGTGTCAGATACATGCCCCATTCCTACTGATTTCCCAGGAAACTACTATTGTATTTCTCTCCTTTCCTTCACTGCTGAACTTCTTCTGGTATAATCTTCTTTCTTATTTTTCTCATTCTCTCATCAGGCCCTAACAAAAATAACTGCCAGTACTTATATATTACGTATTAACTCATTTAACCCTCATAATAACAATATTGCCCAATAAACACTATCATGTTTTAGTGAAAGAAACTGAGCACAGAGCATTTAAGCTGTTAGTCCAAGATCACACAGCTGGTAAGTGGGACAGCTGATGCAAGCACTCCAACTCTAAGCACTCTCAATCATTGGGACAGCTGCAGAAGACATTTGGGAAGCCTGCCCAACCCATGTTTTCTTTGCAATTGCAACCTGCCCAAGCTAACTGGACCTGGAGTGGACAGGTCCAGTAATGTCCTGTGCTCAGATAATCAGATTCTCACCATGAAAAACAGAGGGAGTGGCTTTGGTTCCTGACTTTCCAGTTACAATACTAATGTTTCCTATTCTTGGATATCCATTAGACTGTCTGTGATATCATTAAAATAACCAGCTGCCCTTAGTCAAGTGGTTTCTGTCCCTGTAATCCAATAATGCCTTCTTAAATCACATCTTTACAACAGCTCTGAAGCTGATCTTTTAACACTCCTGGTTATCTCCTCTTAAAAACGGACTCTAGTAGATCTTAAAAGTTTTCATCATAAGAAAAAAATTGCAACTGTGTGTGGATGGATGTTAACTAGACTTATTATGATGGTCATTTTGTCACATGCATAAACATTGAATCATTGTGTCATATACCCAAAACTAATATAATGTTATATGTCAATTTTATCTCAGTAAAAAAAAAAAAATCAACTCCAGTGGCCTCTTTGTCCTGTTTTAACTCGTGCAGCATTCAGCACAGGAGACCTATGCTACCCCTCCTGTACTTCTCACCTCTGTACCTATATGTGGTCCCTTATTGCCCAAGGTTCCCTTCACTACTTTCTCCATTAGGCCGAATACCTCTCATCTTCTAGGACCTGGCTCAGGAGTTCTCTTCCAGGAAAGCTTCCATGATTCCTTAAGCCTGGAAATGCCCCTTCTCTGTGCTCCCATAAGCCCCACTGCAAATATGTCATTGCACTTCTCACACAAAACAGATGTGATTGAGTATTACATACTCCTGAGCAAAAATGGCAAGCTACCAAATACATAAACAGTATAACCCCTTTTATATAAAATTCTGCATGTGTGTTTAAAAAACCTAAGCAAGTCATATGGTAATTCTATTTTTAGTTTTTTGAGGAAACTCCATACTGTTTTCCACAATGGCTACACCAGTTCGCATTCCCAACAACAGTTCATGATCGTTCCTATTTCTCCACATCCTGGGCAAGACTTTTTATTTCTCGTGTTTTTTATTTTAGCCATTCTGACAGGTGTGAGGTGATATCTCCTTGTGGTTTTGATTTGCATTTCCCTGATGATTAGTGATGTTGAGCACCTTTTCACGTGTCTGTTGCCCATTTGTATGTCTCCTTTAAGAAATATCTATTCATGTCTTCTGCCCATTTTTAGTTAGACTATTTGGTTTTTTGGTGTTGAGTTGTATAAGTTCTTTATATATTTTGTATATTAACCCTTTATTGGATGTATCACTTGCAAATGTCTTCTCCCATTCAGTAGGTTATCTTTTAGTTTTGTTGATTGTTTCCTTTGCTGTGCAGAAGCTTTTTATTTTGATGTAGTCCCAATAGTTTATACCCAAAGAATATGAAAACACTAATTCAAAAAGATATATGCATCCCTACGTTTATTGCAGCATTATTTACAATAACCAAAATATGGAAGCAACTCAAGTTGCTTTGAGTTTCCAAGTGTCCACTGATAGATAAATGGATAAAGAAGTTATATATATATACATATATATATATAGAGAGAGAGAGAGAGAGAGAGAATATTATATATTATACTCAGCCATAAAAAAGAATGAAATCTTGCCATTTGCAACAACATGGACGAATCTAAAGAGTATCATGTTAAGTGAAAGAAGTCGGTCAGAGAAAGACAAATACCATATGATTTCATTCATGTGTGGAATTTAAGAAAAAACAAATGAACAAAGAAAAAAAGAGACCAAAAAAACCCAGACTCTTAAATATAGAGAACAATCTGGTGGTTACCAGAGGGGAGGTGGATGGGGACAGGTGGATGAAATAGGTGATGGGGATTAAAGAATACACCTATCATAATGAACACCGAATAATGTATAGAGTTGTTGAATCACTACATTGTACACCTGAAACTAATATAACACTGTATGTTAATTATACTGGAATTTAAAATGAATAAATAAGTAAAAGGAAAAAAAACACGAGAAGGTCATGATACTCACTTATCCAAATCTTCCAGTGAATTTCCACTCATACATAATAACAAAACACAAAGACCAGACCTGGCCTACAGAGCCCTGTGGAATAGGACCCCACCCACCTCTATGTCTTTCTGCCTCACTCATTCCATCCACACTCAACTGTTTTTCCTTTTTCTGAAAATACCTGTCTTATTCTCCCTTACAAACCATTTGTGTCCCAGTTGGCTTTGCCTGGAATGTTCTGTCCTGAGATCATTATCTGACTGGCTTTGCCTTGTCATTGAAGATTCAGCTCCAGACCCCAACAAACAGTCCACATGGACCCATACCCTGTCATTCTCTTTTACATCACCGTATTTTATTTTCTTCAGAAACTTGTCACTATCTGAAAGTAACTCTTCCACATACTGGGGTTTTTTCTTTGTTTTGTCTAATGGTTTGTTTTGTCTAATGGTTTGTTTTGTCTAGTACTGGAAGCTAACCAAACTGCAGGGTTTAGGACACAGTCTTCCAGATGCTAGGTCTGCCCGAGACTTCTGACACCAACTGGAACTTCAAGGGCTTCCCCAAACCACTCAGAACTCACAGAAAACTATTACACTCATAGTCACATTTATTATAGGGAAAGGATACAAATTAGAACCAGCAAAGTGTGACATTACATATAGAGAATTGCCAACCAAAAAGATTTGCATGAGCCTCAATGTCCAGAGCTTTTGTTGGGTCTTCATTATTGAATTATTGCCCAAATAGCTGAACTCAGTCTATGCCTCTCCACCTCCCCAGGGGTGGTACTGATATCATGGAGCCCAAGCGGCCCACCACGACCCACCTTATTAGCCTACAGTATCAGGTGGTGTCTCAGGGGCACTCCTCAGATACTCCTATTACTCAGGAAATTCCAAGGGTTTAGTGGTTAGGTTACTTTCCAGGAGCAAAGGCCAGACCTCTTTTGGGCAAGGCCAAATTGTTTACAATGCATCTCTCCTCTCTCCACTGTCCTACTAAAACTTCTGGGTTGTGGAGAGTAGCCTATCTGTCTTGTTCTCCATTGTGGTCTCAGCAGTACGGAGAAGTGCCATCCATATATATACACACTGTGTGAGTGTGCATGTGCGTGTGTGTGTGTGTTTGTGTGTAATTTGGCTTTATCCATTTGCAGGAACTACCAAGTTTCATTTCATTTAAAAGCCAAATAAATGACTTTAAACTCTCATTCCATCAATCATGAACAATTCATCCTTCCTCCCCAAATGACACCTTTCAAAAGTCCCAGACGTAAGTGAAGTGGTTTCTGACTGAGGCCAAAACAATCAGTTACTATCGCCCTGCCTGAGAAAGAGACAAATGAAAGTGGAAAGTTTGGTCAATGTGCCAAAGAACCGATCCTGCAGCTTTGGCTGCTGTCACCACCACCGAATACTTGTGCCGCAGGAGGCGGTCCATGAATTCTGTTAGGTCTTGCACACTGCAGGAAACACCCTTTCCAAGTCCACGCTCACCCCCGAAAGTGCTGGAGTAACCCAGACTTACAGCTACTCTCAAGTTGCTTATAGTTGCTCATGGGTAGATGGGGGATGATGAGTCTTTCCCCAGAGTTCCGCCCAGCTGTGTGCACATCATATGTCATGCTAAGCGGGCTTGAGATCTGATGTTAAAGCACTTTGGAGGCACAATATTTTCAGAGTTTACCCACCCAAGACCTTTCCCTAACATGTGGTCATAATGCAGGGAGTAGGAACAGTGGGTGGCTCCAGCCTTCCCTGAGTGCCTTCTGTGGGTAAGAAGATGTGTCTCTTCCTTCTCTTTTTCCTGCCACCCAGGCTTCCACCAACATGTTGGATGTGAAGTCATCATCTTGGACCTCAATGGAAGAAGTACTGTTCTCCTTCTTCAAAAAGGTTTTTTGACTTCTTTGTAAATCAGTGAAAGCAAAAGGATATTGGGGAAGTTCACTACCTAATTTGACCACCACCACCACCGCCCCCCACTGTCTAAGCGTTAGGCCCTAGTGAAACCAAAACATACTCTATTATACTTTCTTCCTGGAACAATAGGCAGATAGACACTTCCCTTTCACTGTCTATATGGAAACATGCAAATGGTTCTTCCTGAAAGAGAATGTTCCTAGGTGACTTGAATTAGAAACTGCTAACAATTTTTAAATAATGAAAGGCACCAAAAATAGACATACATGTATATACATGTGTACATAGTTATAAAATATTAGCATAGATTCTATCTGGGCAATGGGATATCAAGTGATGCTTATTTTTTAATTATACTCTCTTTACCATTTAAAGACTTTACAACAAATATTTAGCACTTTATAATATGAAAAAGGTGCTTCAATGTGAAAGGAAAAAAAAAACTGCAAGAATCTAGGGGGTGGACAGATGGTTCAATGATCAGAAGCCTCCACTCAGAATTCTAACATCCTTGCATGGTTGAGACCCTCTCCTGTTTTGCTTATGTATTGATTCCTTTTTTATCCCTCTCCTACACTTCTGCTCTCCCCCATGAGAAACTGCTCTAATATATGCAACATATATCTTTACGTCGGGGTAGACACTTACAAAGTACATAGTGCTATTTTGTGTCCGTATTTATTATTTATTTACATAAATGCTGTTCCATATCCTATTTCCCCTGATAGACTCTAACCCCCACACAAGCAATGAGAGTTTATTTCTATTTGTAGTCCTACAGCAAAATGCGGGGTTTTACTACCATTTTTTTTAATCTCACTTTTTCTATACCTCAGTAATACTTCCTTCTCCTGGTTTCCCTCCTGCCTCTCAGTCTCCTTCTCAGACTCCTCCTTATTCTCATCCTGAATTACAGGTACCATGTAAGGCCTACGGTTTACTGCCTGCCTCTCTCCTGCTGTCACTCTACCTGAGCCCCACCATCAGTCTCAGCCATGTCCATGGCTTTCATGATCATTTTGACATAGATATTTCCCAAACCGATATATTATCTCCAGTCTTCATTTCTTCACTAAGCTGTGGGTCTACATGTTTATCTGACAGCTTGAAAGTCCTGCAAGCATCTCACACTCAATATGAAGTCATCCCCGTACCCAGCCTCACCCCCACCAAAGCCTCTTCTTTCTCTTTTGTCCCTCTCACAGGAACACGGGTTCGCATTATTACAGTACCCCTTCTCATCTTTAATGGAATTCCCCCTCCTCCTCTGCTCTGTTATATGGGATAACCAGATCCATGTCTACATTACGGACAACACTACTAATTCACAGCCAGGGGCATTGCTTGGTGCTGAGAATGTAAGGGTGAACTAGATGGACGAGTTTCTGAGTCTGAGAAGACAGGCAATAGACAAATAAGCACTGTGTTGCAAAGTGTGATCAATACTATGAAGGAAGTGAGTAGGGTGATGTGGATAATTGTGGGTCAGGAAGGCATCTCTATAGGATGAGAATGGAGCCGCTCATAAAAAGACCCAAGGGAAGAGCAAACAATCCAGGGTCAAGGGTCAACAGATACCAAGGCTATCAGAAGAGAAAGAGCTTCACATGTCCAAATACCAGCAACAAGACCTTTGTAGAGACCTTACTGAGGAGGGAGTGACCGTAACTGGATTAGGATGGGGGTGGCCAGAGGCCAGATCATGAAAGGCCTTGGAGACCATTCAAGCCATTTTGATTTTATTCTAAGTGTGCTGGGAAATCAAACGTTCGTATTTAAGCAGAGCAGGGAGCTATCTGATTTATGCTTTTTAAAGTTCACTGATGCATGAAGAATGAATTATGAGGAGGAGGGGGGGGCAAGAGGTAGAGCAGGAAGACAAGTTCAAAGTTTTTGCCCTAGACCAGGTAAGAGGTAGAAACAGCTTGAACTACAGGAAGACAGTGAGTGTGGTGAGAAAGGGACCAATATGAGACATATGTTGGAGAGGAAACCTGATAGAACTTGCTGATGGATGGGATATGGAGATGAGGGAAAAGGAGAAATTAAGAATGACTCAGGGTTTCTGGTGTAAGCAACTAGGTGGATGATGATGCCATTTCGTGATTGGGGACATAGAGGGAGGAACAGGGCCAGCTGGCAGTGGGTACAGCAGGGAATTAAGCATTTTGTTTTAGACATGCTAAATTTAAGATGCCAATGAGACATCCTGGTAGAGATGTCAAGTTGACAGATATAACAACCGGGGCCCCGTGGGGAGAGCTCTGGAATGGAGATCCATTCAGAAGGCATCATCATAGAGAAGGTACTTACGCCATGGGAAGAGAATCGATGAGATAGGAAGAGACAGAAAGGAAGGGGAGGAGAGAGGAGAAGAGACCCCATAACCAGGTCCTTCATCTCTTGGAAATCCTGTCTACGAGGATGAGCCAGCAACATTGCATGAGAAGCAGAGACCAGTGATATAGAAAAAAATCCAGGAGAGTATGGATGTTACAAAACTAAGAAAGAAAGGGTTTTGTGAAGGAGAGAGGGGGTCAAACATGTTAGATATTACTAAAAGACAAGATAAGACCAGAAACCCACCCATTGGGTTTAGGATAACAAATATTAAAAAGTAATTTTGGCAAAGCAACACTGTGGGCCAGATTGGAGCAAACTGAATAGTAATCTGTAGGTGTAGGTGAAGAAATGCAAGCAGTAGGAAGTGTAGACAATACTTTGGAGAAGTTTTGCAATAAATGAAGCTCCAGGTAGAGAAGAATATAGCTATATTGAAGCTTTTGTGAAGATGGGGAATAATAGAGCACATCTGTGTGCTGGTGGGAATGAATATGAGAAAGGGGAGGAGGGATGGTACAGAAGAGAGAAGGAGTAATGAAGGATAAAAACCCTTTAGAAGAGCAGAGGGGAAGTACTAGTCTTTGATAAGGGGAACGTTTTGCATCCCCAGAGGAGGAGGATAGACACAATGATACAGACACAGGTGCCTGTGTAGACCTGGTGGTTGGGAAGAGAGGGAGTACTGCTCCAATAGTTTCCCTTTTTCTTTTTTTTTCTTTTTATTTCTGATGTTCCGTTAGCTCACATATAGTACATCATTGGTTTTTGATGTAGTGTTCAACAATTCATTAGTTGCGTATAAACCCCAGTGCTCATCACCGCACGTGCCCTCCTTAATACCCATCAATGAAGAGTGATGGGAGATGACCACCTATGACGGAGAGTGGGAGAGGGGAAAGACACAGGGGATGGGTACTGAGAAGCAAGCATGAAACCCCTCTGCGTGGTTTCAACCTTCTTTCCACTCCCCGTGCAGCAGCCCAAGTTCAGGCCCTCTAGTCAGCACCTCTACCACCACAATGGCCTCCAAACAGATGTCCCTTGTCCAGCACGCCCCACAACCCCAGCTTTTTATCTACCCACCCTTCAGAGGGATCCCCCTAGCCCACAAATCTGCTGTGCCATGGGAAGCTTCAGTGGGCTTCACAGTGTTTTACGCAACGCTCTACCTCCTTATTTGAGCATGTGGAACTCTCCATCTCCTGATTCAACCTACTCGGCATGCTCACACCCAGGGCATCCCTTCCCTCTACCTTTACAGAATCACTGCAGCTATTCATTACTCTCCTCAAATGCTATGAAATCTCTTGCTTTTAGGTCTTTGTTCTACCTGGCATGCCTTCCTCCCTCTTGCAGAATTCCTACCCATCTCTCAAGTTCCAGCTCAAATCCCACTTATGTCAAGAAACTTACCAAATCCTTCTTCCATTAACAATAATTTCCCTTCCCATAGCTCCTTATTTCTTTAAAACTTCCCACAAAAGATCAAAGTCTGTCTTGTATAATAAGCATGTATTTACACATGCGTATCTGTCTGTATGTGTGCGTGCACCTGTCTTCAAGGAAGGAACAAAGGGAAGGAGAGAAGAACAGGAGGGGCAGGAAGGAGAAAAGAGGAAGGAAAGTGGACCCCTGTTGGGAAAGAAGAAAGGTGCCTCAAGGACTCCTATTGGTTCACCTCACCGGCTTGAATGAAACTGCTCAACAGTGCTTCCCAAGAGTGGTGGGAGCCTCAGCAAGCCCCGGCTTCTGTTCCTTGACTTTACTGCAGGCATCCGGGCTGACACACCCCTTTCCCCTCTCCTTGGGTTCCTCTTCCCGTTTCTATCCCCCGCCCCATTCCGTGCCTCCATCTTAGATGCCCAGTAATTGCATCAAATCTTAAGAAGCAGCTCCAGCTCTGAAAAGAGCAGTGGGAGGAATTGAGAGAAATAGGGCAGAGAAATGAAAATGTAATGTTGAAAAATTCATGCTAAAGGAAGCACGTGCTCCCCTCCCCTCCTCTGCATGCCATCTGATAAAATTCTGGCAGAGGCCTTGCTTTCCAGGCACATGCAGAGACCATGAGAGGCTGGGCCAAGTCTCTCTGAGGTGCGGGAGAAATCACTGGTGAGCGGTGCGCGTCCACGTACATGCAGGAGGAGAGCCGCGCTTTGCCTCTGGGGGCATGGGCTGTTGACAGGGGTGGGGACGGCAAGAGGACAGGGGTGGGGACGGCAAGAGGACAGGGGTGAGAAGCATGTCCTCTCCCGCTGCATCAAGGGCCGCCGCCTTTTAACACCACCTCTCTCCTCTCCTGCTGAAGGAATCCTGAAAGACTGAAAAACGGGCAGGACCCCGGGCCAGGGCGGGTGGCTGGCCCTGCTGCCCTTGATTGAGCAATGTTTGCTCTGAGCCTGGGGCAGGAGAGTTGAGGCGGCCGGGCTCCGGTTGCCTGAAAAAGCCCGATCTCGTTCCCAGCCCTGGTCTCTCACTCCCCTCGGAAAGCACTGCAGAGCTGCGGCCTGATTAATGCGGTGCGCGGATATATACAGGAGATGGGCTAGCGATTCCCGGCACGCGGCCCCTGCGCCCCTGCGGAGAGGCGGCTCCGGCTGCTCGACTGCGACCCCTGGCGGCCAGCGGAGAAATTCTCCGCAGAGCTTCAAAAGCGAACGGGACGCTGGACAGAAAGCAAAGGGAGGATTTTAAAAGAAACTGGGGTAAGAAATACGCACCCCCAGATGGTGCAGGGCCAGGGGGTGGAGAATGGAAGGAAAGCCAATTTTGCTTACTTATAATCTAAACAAGAAGGAAGGGAACAATCTGTCGGGGATGTGGTGGGGGCTGTTGGAGGAGAATGGGAGGGGAGAAGGTGGAAATGTGAAAATCTGTTTATAGTTGGAACGGAATCTGTTTAATATGATGCTTACACAAAATAAGACTTATAAGTTTTTTCCCACTTTGAACTCTGCTTCCTTCTTCATTTTAACTAGCAGTGGGCTCTGATCCGATTTCCTCTCTCATGCTCCCAAACCGGCTGCATTTCAGAAGAGACATCCATCTATTCAGGGAAATGAAACATACTTGGGCTTCCTCCAGGGCCTTGAGTGAGCCTGAGTCACAGGAGCCAATATAAGACAGGAGTTAAGAGCCTGGACAGTTGAGGCACAGTGTAAATCCAACGTATGTCACTCACCAGCTGTGTGACCCTGAGCACTTTGCTCAACCTCTCTGAACCTCTATTTTTTCTCATCTAGAAAACAGAGTATAAACAAAGTGCATCTCCAGGATTGTGGTGATGAAGATGCAGCAGCATCCGACGTGCTCTTGCCTTCACCTCTAGCTCTAGGACAGAGAAGCTGTCCGACGGTATTTGCGTTCCCTTCCCTCGCAGGGCTCCTTTGGGACATGATGGTGATATGTATAGTTCAAGAATAGGCCAAGTGCCTGTGAGTAACACAGGCATGAATCCTCCCTCACTTTCCCTGACTCCTTCCCTTTCATTCTCATAAGTTCCCACAGCCCCTGCCTGAATATGCAGGCAAATGAGGCAGCACCCACAAAATGGTATGTGTGGGTGTAGGTGTGTTTGGTGTGCAAGGAGCTTCTTGGCACAGAGCTGATCCTGGCTTGGGATGGAGCCTGATGCTTTCAGTCAGCTCCGAAAGGCTGCGGCTCCGTGTCCTTCTCCATGGTGCTGGCATTGCAAACATTTCAATGGTTTCATACGCAGTATTCTCTGCGAGGGGCTGGCATGATGAAGACGTTCTCTAGGGGGCCCCTGCCCTGAAGGAGCACAGTCTAGTTGGAAAGTTCAGATGTACCCATAGGAAAAACTGAATAATAAATCATGATTATAAATGGCATGTGTGAAGGGTCAAATGAGGAGCCCACTAGCACTATAGGAAATCAGAGAATGGAAACTGATTCAGATCAAAGCTGAGGGCCCATGCACGACAGGAAGTGTCCTGATGCTTTGATGATGCGGGCAAGCTCTTCTCTCGAATTCAGGATGTTTCTCCAGAAGGGTGCATCACACGGTCCACCATCCCCAGTCAAGAAGAGCATGTGCGGGAAATCCAACCGCTCGTGTCCTGCAGATGCTGGCCGCCTCTAGCTTCAGGACCCCGTGGGCTTATCTCACATGACTCTCTTCCAAAGACTCCACCTCTTCCAGTGTGCCTGCATTGTGCCCATCTTCCGGAGGACAAAACTGAGTTGCAAATAAATTCCTACATGTGAGCAAGAGGAAAGAAGAGAGGTACATCGTTACACATGATCCCTATCTGTTCATTCACCAGCTCACTTCCGTAACATCCATCCTTCCACGTCTCCATTCAGCCCTTCATGCACACACAAAGTGTTGTATTTAGCAGTGGTTGTATGCCCGGCACAGGGTCCTGTGCTGTGAGTACATAATAATGATGCATGTCCTTTCCTTCTACCCTGATCACAATCCTAGATCGCCCAACTCAATTTTAAAGAATCTCCTGTTTTGTCCCACCGCCTCTGAGGGACCCCATGTACTATGAGATTCACGCGGCTCATGCCATTGCAGTCACAGGGCTCTAACAAACGCGGATCCCGCCACTCTGGTCAGCAAACTGTCGTATTGAATCTAACAGTTGAGATTTTACACATCCACCCACCTACTTCCCGAAGGGACAGGGAAGAATAGGACTCAGTGTCCTGGCCTCTCAGGATCAGAGAGGAACACATCAAGCCTTTGCCTCACACTAGATCCCCGATGACTGACACACACGCTGGTTCCAGTCTGTCCCTCACAAGGGCCCGCCTCCCTGGGGTGTTCACCTAAAATCATTCCTGGAGCCTTTTCTCCTTGCCAGCTGCCTCTCGCTCCCACCCTCTGCCTTCATGGGATTTGTGACAATCCGTGCTCTTTAAAAAATTTGCTGGAGTGTATTCGTGCATCTTTAGTGGTGGCGAATGCTGTATAATTATCTCCCAATTCATCAGGCTCCTTAACAGGCAAATGCCTTTTTTTCCAATAAGTTTTCTGGCGGAGGCACCAATAGGCCTGGTTGCTACGGAAACCAGAACGTTTCTCTCTCTATTTTAATGGTGTGTTGAAAGCTCTGCGTGTATGTGCATGCACACATATGGCAGCTGCTCGCTTTTACAGCTTTTTTTTTCCTTTCCTACCTCTGCAGACCTGTCTGGCATTTTCCCTGCATCGCATGTTTCGGAACGTTGCCCCCTCATCCACAGCCCCTGCCTGTCCCCTTCCTGCCTTTCGCTGTGCCCCCACCTCCCCCTACCCTTCCATCTGGTGTTCTCAGCTGTTTAAAAAGAAATACCAGTTGGCTTGCATGAAATCTAAGAGGGAGAGAGAAATAAAGGGTAATTGTGGAAACAAAGCTTTGCAAAAGGCTTTGACCAGCCAGGTGTTTCTTGCTGGAAGACTCGTGGCTTCACTTGGCCATCTTCCTGGAACGAGGGCTTCTGCGGAGAAGGAGGACAGGGGATGGAGCGAGCGCAGCTCAGTGCAGGAGTGCAGGGAGACCACAGCCCAGAAGCACCATCTGCTGCCACTGCTCCTGGGCACGGACAGACATGCCTCCACCCAAGTCACTGGGCTTGATTCAAGGACTGTTGGATGAGAGGAGGACTCCGTTGAAATGTATTTCTTTATTCATTTATTCAACAAGCATTTACTCAATGCTTAGTGTATGCACGGCACTGTTCTAGGCACAGGGGATATGCTGATGGCCCCTGTCCTCAAGAACCAAGACTTGCTCACAAATAATTGTCAAGACAACATGATAAGTGATGGGAGGCAATGTCATAACTAGGGTTTGGGCTCTGGCGTCAAACTGAAGTCTGAGCCCCAGGCCAGCATTTCCTAGCTGTGACCTTGGGTAAATGACTAAGCTCTTTAAGGCTCGATTTCCTTATTTCTAAAAGTAACATCGTAACAGAGTTGTTTCTGATGATTAAATAATGAGTATTTACGAGCATCTTGCCCTGCCCACAGTCCATACTCAATAAATGCTCGTTGCCATTGTTGTCCTTATTATTACCCTTGTTCGGGTTATAAGGGGATCATGATAATCAGCAAGGTGACCCCCAAGAGAGGCAAGGTGTCACCGAAGAAGGGTTGGACCGGACATTTTCTAGGTGAAAAAGGTAGGAAGAACATTCTCGTCAGAGGAACCAGTGCATGCAAAGGCAGGAGGTGTGGACAGGGAGGTATTTCTGTGCGACTACAGTGTCAGATACGTTATGTCTGGGGACGGGGACACCATGGAACTGATCTAGGCTGCGAGGACACCGATCACTACCCCGAGGGGATTAAACCTTTAATCAATCCCCTTAATGGAGTGAGCAGGAAGTTCTTAAGGCTTAAGAGAGACACAAGCAGATAAACTGTTTAGAGAAGAGAGTTTCTCCTGGTGATACACAAAATCCCATAATTAAAGAGCTCCCGAACCTTCCCCTGCTTTAAGAGTAATTGATACCAGCTGATTCCAGCCAGCTCCACATATCCATTGATCCCTTGCTCCATTTTGGCCCGTGCTTCCAGCGTGTTCCTGGCCGCACACACCTGGGCATCAGGACATAAGTTGCAGTACGGCCAGCTGTGTAACCCTGGTGTGATGCAGGAGGACGGGTGAGGAGATGACCCCCGAGGTCTCCTCTAGCTCTTGACAGCATGACTCTAAATTCGAAGGAGTGGGTGGTTGGCGCTAGAGGTAGAGTGGTTGACAAGGGAGGAAGAGGTTGTGTGTGTAGAGGGTAGAGTGCTGGCCGGGCATGGTTTAGTGGTTGAGCTGGGGCTGGAGAGGAAGAAGAAGGGCCAGCGATAACTCGGAGGCCACTTCTGTTGTCCTCGGAGGTTGGGAGAAACAGCAGGTCAAGAGTAAGACTGGATGCACTGGGTTTGGCCTTCTTATAAAGAAAACAGCAGAACTGTGAGATCTCCTTGGGGTCACGTGGCACATCCACCCTCTACTCTCAACACTGAGCAAGCGTTGTAGAACTTTGCCATGTGAAATTATGCCAAATTGTTACCTTTGGTTTAAAATGAGACAATGGTACCTCTGAAAAGAAGCGTCAGCCTGGATTTCTAGACTCAAAAGCTGACCAAAGGTAATAAGACAGTAATAAGGGGCGCCTGGGTGGCACAGCGGTTGGGCGTCTGCCTTCGGCTCAGGGCGTGATCCCGGCGTTGTGGGATCGAGCCCCACATCAGGCTCCTCCGCTGTGAGCCTGCTTCTTCATCTCCCACTCCCCTGCTGTGTTCCCTCTCTCGCTGGCTGTCTCTATCTCTGTCAAATAAATAAATAAAATCTTTAAAAAATAATAATAATAATAATAATAAGACAGTAATAAGACACACAAAACTCATGTGACACAGTGTCCCAAGTCCTGTCCACTCCACAACTACTTGCCCGTAACAGAGGTCTGTAAAGGTTACAGAGAATTTTTATATTTTGGGATGTTTGTTTTCTCTTAAAAACTCATAGGGAAGGAAGTTTTTTTTTTCCATTCATCGATTTGTATCCTGCATTCTTTCAAACCCATTAGAGTGGATTTTTTCTGTACTTAGAAAAAAAGACATACGTACGCACATTTTTTAGTGGTTTTGATGAAGCTTCAAAAGATAGATAAGTAAGATATTATTTAATGTAAGGAAAGTTTAGAAGGAAATGGGGAGAAACATGGCCCCTATTATGTGCAAGGTACTAGGTGAAGCTTGTAGTATCCTGTTTGGGCCTCTCAACAACTATTGAGATAAATATTCTTTTTTTTTTTTTAAGATTTTATTTATTTATTTTATTTGACAGAGAGAGACAACGAGAGAGGGAACAAAAGCAAGGGAAGTTTGAGAGGGAGAAGCAGGCTTCCCGCCGACCAGGGAGTCCGATGCAGGGCTCGATCCCAGGACCCTGGGATCATGACCTGAGCCGAAGGCAGATGCTTAATGGCTGAGCCACCCGGGCACCCCTGAGATAAATATTCCTATACTCTTTTACACACTAAGAAATTGAAGTCAGTTGGAAAACTTGTGAAAAGTCATACTACTAAACAGTGGTGGACTGAGTAGTCATACCCATGTTTGCATGACTTCAAAGCCTCCACCAGGCCCACTACCTAGACTAATAATAGAAGAAGGATAAGACAGTTCGTTGATCAATAACAAGGTTGACCTTTGACACAAATTCACCAAAGTTCACCATTTTATCCCCTAGGTCCCACTTCTCAGAATCTGGTTGGTCACCAGGTCACTTTATCATGTCCCCTCCTCCTCCAAATTTCCCCAGGCTCCAAAATTACTTTTCCCTCTTCATCTGACTCCTCTGATCTCCAGTTCTGCCCACTTGGAGCCTGAACCCCAGTTCTTAAGAAGTAAGTCCCCTGATTTAACTGATGCGAGAATGTGAGCATCTGTTGGCGGTATTCTTCCTTTCCTGCCCGTGTTCACGTCATGAAACCCGATAGAACCAAATGACTATCTCATAGACAACGTCAAAGGCAGAGACAGAAAACAAAATGGTGAATTTCAGGTTGAGGAAAGGGAGATATTTGGGACCCAGTGAGGTTTTTTCAACAGCTTTATTGACCTATTATTGACACATATTAAACCATCTCTACTTAAGGTACACAATTTGATAGGTTTGGGCAAATGTAGAAACTCGTGAACTATCACCACACTCAAGATAATAAACGTATTTGTCATGCCCAGAAGGTTCCTCCTGTGGGGCAAGTGAGTTTTTATGCCTTTAAATTGGATCAGTTCCTCCACAAGGTAAAAAGTGGCTCTGGTAAGCATGACAGAGCTCAATGACATTTTTGTGAACTAAATGTAGCATTACAACCAAGTGCTTATTACGCCTGTTCACAATTCTGGAAATAATTCTGGGAAAAAAAAATAGGCTGTGGACCTATTTGCAAATAAAAATCATGTGAGGACAATAATCCCCAGAAAACACACAAAGCACCTGATAGCATATTCTATGCAAGTCCTGCTTAGGAAAATACATTTGTACTTAACATGGGTTAATTGTACATTGGAAAATTCCAGCAGAGGTGAGTCTAATGTGCAGGCCCCACGGGCCACACCAGCAGATGTCAAGCTCACATCCAATGGGGCCGGAAGGCCAGAGCTGAGGAGGCCCCCTATTTCAGACAACTGTACGGATAGCCAAAATTTGGGATTTGGGAAAAATTAAAGTCAAGACTGGGGAAGGACCTACCACCAGCCTGTCAGTTCCTTAGGAGAGGAAACATGCTCATTTATTTTTGGTATTTTTAATAACTTATATTTCATAGCACAGGCCTGGAAGTATTCTTTGGAAAGAAACGCTGAACCATTAATTGGGATACCTAGTCAAAATGAAATGCTCTCTGGTTTCACAAACAAGTGGGCCAATGTGCCTCCTCACAGAAATCGCACCACTCCAGAGGTGAGGTGGCAAAGAAACAGCCTGGGAGAAAGGTTTGCACTTGGATCTCTTGGTATGCTGTGGGCTTCCCGTGACTGAGCACCCACAGATACCGGACACTGTGCGAGGTTATGCATCAACGGGGAGAGCCAAGCCCACAAGCAGGGTGACAGGGGCTACACAAGGGGGAAACACACACACAGCACAACAGCGTGCCGGTGAGGCATCTAACCTATCTTAGGGAGTCAAGGAGGCCCCTCTCCCCCCAGAGGCTCTGGCCTCCCAGCCTCATCCCAGTTCCCGAAGTTTTCTTTTCAACCTGTTGGTTACATAATCTTGTATGATACCAAGCTCTACCATTTAGCTTCCTCATCTATAATAATAGATTCACTTCAGAAAAGAATAAGTGATCTTGGAAAAACCAATCTTATTCTGGAGTAAAGTCACACATTAAATATACGCCTGGTGAATAACAACATGAGACATGGGCCTGTGAGCCTAAAGATGGATAGGGAGTATAAGGGTTTCTCGGTAAAATATTTCTGTGTCAAGTTCGGTGCTTATCAGAGCACTAACATCTGTCTTAAAATATGTTCAGAAAATGCTTTGTGGAGAAGAAAAAAGACAACAGAATGAAGAAAGTAGGATGATAACAGAATGGATGATAAAGAATAAAAATGGTGGGTAGAGCACAGAGGAGAAGGAAAGCTTGAGGGAGGAGAAAGTACGTTGGAGGATAAGGATGAGAGGAAGAGGCAAGAAAATGCTGAAAACTGGAGCATAAAAAAGCCAGTGGAGAAGTAAAGAGACAATGAATGTAAAAGGAAGGAGCTACATTGATAAACACACATTGAGAGAAAAACAAGACAAAGAACAAAGGAGTTGAGGGTGTGTGCGTACAGAGGATGGGGAACTCGGTGCCCAAGCAGCCTAGCCCTCTGCATTGCTCAGGGAGCCATGTACTGCGTCTAAATGGAAGCATGGAGCTTAGAAGACAAAAGGTTCTTGCGATTTGGGGTAACATCAGTGCCATCCAGAGCTGGTGCCTCCCTTCCATTTGAATATCTCTGGGGGCAAACTGGAGGCAACCACTTGTGTCACAAGAGCTTCTGAGAGCCATGCTTCTAAGGACACCCTTCTCCATCCTTCACCAATTCCCAGCATGTCATCTGGTATTTAAGACCAGATGGCCAAGATAGGACAGGGACTTCCAGAAGTCTTCAGGGGCTGGCCCCTTGACACTGCAGTGACAGCTCTGCCCCAGCAGATTTTGTTCCATACAACCAAGCCAATCTCTGAAACAAGTGCCTAATGAGGATTTTTCAAGTGTCCCCATGATAAGAGGACTGCCTAACTTTATCATAAAATATCTTCTAGCTACTCAAATCTTAAAATAGTGAATGTCCCCCTTAAGAATCTGTTTAACTTTTTTTTTCATTTAGTATTTCCCATTTTCTGTTAGAAGACATGAAGGGCATTCCCCGAATTATGGTGGGGTTTATCTGAGAATGCTTGTGCCGATGCAGACATCGTGCTCACCACAGCAGAGTTTGCATCCCTAAGTCATCAGTACAGACCAGAAAATAATAGCAAGAGGTGAACCATATGACTGTGTTTGAACGGGAAGCTAATATGACCATCGCAATTAAACAGAGGACACTAATAGAATTAACCAAATTTACCAGCTATTATGAGGTCATTGTTGATCAAATCCAAGAGTCTCGTGGGAAAACTCAAGGGCTCCAGTCCTGCTCACTCCACCTCTAGGGAGGATGGTAAACATCAAAGATAATATTAACATTCTTGAGATCACATCAAGTCAATCATCCCGTCAGGAGATGGAGCTCTCCTTAGAGGAAAGCAGATACCATTTCACCCCAGCTCATCCCTTTGACTCTGTCTCTTCCTAAGGGTGACTAAGGCAGTACCCAGAGTTGCCTTCTTTCTAGAACTATCTAGCCTTTGAACAACTAGATGACATATAGGGGACCTCAGAGACAAGAAGAAACCCCAATTGAAGAAGACCCAGAGTGGCCTGGGTAGGCAGAGATAGGACTGGTCAGAGCCAGGCTGATCTCCCCTCCCCTATGAGCCCTTAATAGGGTGCTGTTCTTTCTGGTCCTTAAGAGTCTCTTGGGAGATATTTTCTTCTGGCAGGATGATAGGAATTCTTGGGGTCATCGTAACTCAGGCTTCACCTGTTGGAGTGACTTCCTTTGTCTTAATCTTGTTTGCTCAGCAAGAGTGCATGAGAGGCCAGGATCAAGCAGGTCAGGATACAGACGTTCAAGTTCCCTTCAACTACAAGAATCTATGAATGGGGAGGATGGACACTTAACCTCTTCCCTAGGTGTAAGGAAACAGAAGAGCAAGGAGCATTAACTGAGAAAAAATAAGGCACAAGTTGAAGCCTGAATCTATCATAATTCCATGACTAGAGATTATTTTTAATTAATAGTCCATTGAACTCCTTTAGATACTTTTTTAATAGTTTGTTTAGTGTCTAAATACTTTATATATAATATCATTTAATATTTACTCAAACTCTATAATAAAGACATTATACTCAATTTATAGGTGAGGAAACTGAGGCACAGGGAATTTAAATAGCCCGTTTAAGGTCTTACTACTAGTAGGCAGCTGAGCCGGGTTGGCTTGACTTCTGAGCCCATCACTACCACACTGCCTCTCTTGGAGAATATCCATATAATATGATTGAACCTGTCACTTAAGTCCCAGAGCATCTCTCCTACCGCCCTGGACAGCTGCACACACTTCTGACTCTCACTGGAGGAATTTCTCCCAGTCAGGTGCATGCTGGCTGGCCAAACGGGACATGATTGGGAATAATTGTGACATGATATGGTCTGGAATGAAGAGCAGATGGGACTTGAGCGCATGAAAGCCCTCTGGGGTCTGATTTCAAGGGAAGGAGACATGGCCATCTTAATGATTTCCAGCATGTTTTGGCAAGAGGAGTTAGACAGGAAGGGTGACAACCATGGCTGATATAGTTAGCAACAGCTAAAACTGAAAATTATCTCCTGCCTATAATTTTAAGTCATCATTCTCAACACGGCCAGACTGGAACTTAGAGGGGTCGTATGGAAGAGGCAGAAAGGCAAGGCCACAGGAGCCATCTCTTTGGAAGAGTTCTAAGTGGCACTGAGACAGACCTACAGCATTTCAGATCTTGCAGCAGTGGGTGAACTGGAGGGGAGAGGGACAATTGTGTGATGAAAGAGCTTCGGGGGGGTCTTCAGACAACCTGACTTCAATCGCAGTTCTACCCCTAACTATGGTTCTGGACCATGGAGAAATCACTGTCTCTCTCTGAGCCTTAAGTGGGAGTTAAGGCTCTTGCAATTCTAAAATATTCTGATTTTACCCCGAGGCTATTAAATAATCTATGTAAAGGTATCTTCCCTATGGCAATTAAAAACTAAGGTACCTCTTATGAGAAATGGAGCAATGCAGGGATTCAGTCCGAAGACAGGCATAGCATGGTGTCCAGTTTGCCATCCTGAGGGCATAAAGGAATGGGTTTTTTTTCTTTCTTTCTCCCTGCATATCAGTCAGCATGCCTTTGGCTGCAAGTAAGAAAATACCAATTCAACTGACTTTTTTTTTTTAAAAGATTTTATTTATTTATTTGACAGAGAGACAACCAGCAAGAGAGGGAACACAGGCAGGGGGAGTGGGAGAGGAAGAAGCAGGCTCCCAGTGGAGGAGGCTGATGCGGGGCTCGATCCCAGAACACTGGGATCACGCCCTGAGCCGAAGGCAGACGCTTAACGACTGAGCCACCCAGGCGCCCCGAATTCAACGGACTTAAACAATATGGAAATGTATTTCATAAGAAGTCCAGAAGTAGGCCAGCTCCCGAGTCAGTCAGTTCATCCTCAAAAATCCAGCTTCCTTCCATATCTCCCCTCTGCCATCCTCTGGGGACAGCTTTGTTCTCAGAAAGAGGTGTTCCACAAGGTTACAAAGATGGCTGCTATATTTCCAGGTGTCATTGCCAGACACGACAATGTCTAGTAGAAGAAAGAGTCAGTCTTTTCCCACACATTACTTTTTTAAAAGGAAAAAAAAAAAAACATTTTCCAGATGTCCTTTCATATCTCATTGTCCAGAACTAGTCCATATGCCTAATCACAGTGAATCACAGGCAAGGGGAGTGGCACCACCAAGACCGACTCTGACCATTCAGGATTAACCGAGAGACTCGGGGAGAGGCAGAAACCAGAACAAAATCAGAGCTCCAAAAGCAGAAAAGAGTTGGAGGTTACTATGCAGTTGGAGATTGTGGCAAAGACAACTATTTGATTTCCGGTACTCATTTTCCCTTTCTTCCTTAACAGCATAAACCCTGCTATTTAATTGGGCAACTTGCCACCCAGAACAAAGACTACATTTGTCAGCTTTCTGTTTTCACCACTATGTATGGCCATGTCATTAAATTCTGGTCACTGAGATATAAGCAGAGGGGCTGTATGGAACTTTTAAAATGTTGCTTAAATGGAGCTAACTCAGCTTGGAGACCTGCCGACTGTATTCTGCTTTCCTCCTTCTTCCAGCCTGCAACCCAAAGGTGATGGCTGGGTCTCCATCAGCCATCTTGGATCACAAGTCCACCTAGGGGATGGAAACCACATCCTAGAATATGGTAAAGCTGAGAGACAGAAGGAGCTAAGGTGACTGGTGATTCCAGAGCCATCATACCTGCCTTACACAACTTATCTCCACATTTATGTGAGAGAATAAACTTGTGAATGCGTAAGCCTTTCTTTGTCTGATCCCTTGCTTACCGCCAGTACAATTCTTAACCGACATAGGAACCAGCAATGAATGCTACACCTTAGGAGTTAAATTATGTCGGTTAACTGAATTTATTCTCTCCGTTTGGGAATGGATGAAAGACATAGGCAGCAAGAAATTTTGGAATCAAACTGATCTGGGTGCAAATTCGGGCTTTATCACTTACAACTTGTGTGACCACCAGTGAGTAACTTCACTTCTTTGAGCTTAATTCCACCGTCGGTAAAATAAACCTGCCTATTCTTACTGGTCATGAGAGTTAAATAAGAAAATGTTTGCAAAGCACTTTGTGTTGCAATTGCATATAAGAGATGCACAGTAAGTGGTCCTAAATGTTTTAGAAAACAATCACACTCTTTGAAGGACTTAGAAACCACATAGCCTAAACCTCTCATTTTTGTAGAAGAAGAAACTGAGCACCATAGAGGTGAAATCAGATTCCCAAAGGGTCTCTGAAGTCCCCCGTTGGCAGGCACAGTTGTCATGCTTATTCACAAAGGATACTTTCATCATGCTGTGCCCTGCATGGCATCTACATTGCCCACGGCCCTGGTTCTCCAGAACTTCTCTTCTGGACACACTGCCCAGCCCCTGATGAAGGACAGATGCTCAGCCCTGAGCATCAGCCACGGAGATGGTGTTCTTTTCCTGCACTGATATCATCAGTCACATCATGTGGTACTACTTTAATTGCTGTCCTATTTTTGGAAAAATAGATGGCTAAACATAAGCCATTTTTTCTTAGCATTTTTTTGGTTACTGAAGCAAAGTACTCAGTAAATAAGGACTGATTTGCATGACATTTTGCATGAATAGCGATGTTGAACGAACAAGGTAACAGACTTTGAACTTTTGTAGGCATTCTATTCAATTTTAAAATGATTTTTTGTTGTTGTTAATTCCCAGTAGATTTCCACTGACATTAAAATCGACCACAATTTGGGAGGCCTCTGGTGGCTACAATGGGAAAATACAAAAGCAATTATAAGCCTGTGTGTGTTTGTTTAGCTAGGTGAGGTATGCCTTTATTGAAGCACATTGGCTGTGCAGATTTTCCGGGCATGGGGACCCTGGTTTTACTCTAAACCCCAGGTAGCTTCAGAGTCTTAGGCATTATCAGGGTCTTGCTGGGAGCCAAAGAGGACTCATGCTGTGCTTTCCCAGGTCAGAACTGGTCAAAACAACGCCCACAGAAATTCAACAGCAAGGAAACACTGGAAAGGAGAAATAACCAGCAATCTTATATTCTAGAAGTAGTAATGTATTCCAATTTTGGCTTGTATACGAAATAGATAGAAAGTTCCACACTAAAATAACTAAATAAAAGACTTTCGGTGTCTTTTCCACCCAGCACAATGAGAATGGCCCATCGCTCGAGAAACTTGCCCAGTGTGACTGTTTCTTCACATAACTCACCCCAGGGCATAATTGTAGAGCGCGGCAGTGATGAATGACTAGGAGAGAACAAATAGAATATAATAATAATTCTACTCTGGATTTAAATAACACTTTTCCTCCCCAGAGGTTTGAGGGTTTTCCTATAGATTAGAAGGTAAGGGTGGGTATTATTATCCCCATTCGTGGATAAGGAAATAGAGATGTAAGTTGTTGGTCCAGAGACTTAGAATAAAAACCTATTCAAGGCGAATAATAACCTTCGACATTATCTCTGCCATCCCCTCATTTCTCAGATGAAGAAACTGAAGTCAAGCTAGCAATGTGATTTTTCCAAGACTGTGTCATTAATGGCCAAATAACACACCTAACCCTTCACGGAGCCGGAAGCAAACATTAAGTGTCCTGACAACACAGTAAATACCTGTTCCATTTTCAAGTCCAGCTTTTCCAGGAACGTAGCACCAAAACAGACTTCCCACCTAGCAAATCAAGGGCCAAGTCTCCCTGTTGTTAGCAGGGCCGTGGTCAGAGATAATGTCTGCCTCCAAAATCCCAGGGCGGGCAGGGGTTGGGGGTGGGTGTGATTATGTCACAACAAGAGGAAGCAACATAATAATAATTGCAGAGATATCACAGGAGTAAACTTTCCCAACATTTATCTCCAGAAATCCCCTCTCCATATTATCACAGCATTCAAATTTCCTACCCAACTCTGTCTTGTCACCATGATCATAGTCACTCCCATCCCATAAGAAGATGGGATGCTGCCGAGTGTGGGAAGAACCTCAGAGATTCTCTTCTCTGCTGGTGTCAGCCCTTTTCTGGGACTTCGATGCACCATGATACGTAGCCCAGACCCCCAGCTCGTGGAAAGTCCATCAGGATCTGGCCTCCCCTGGGGATGAAACTCCAGGGCCATGTCTGGCCTGTCACGAAGCTGCAATGGCTGGACATCGCTCTGGGGCTCTTGGGCTGCAAGAGACCAGGAGAGCAGCTGTCAGGGGTGCGACGTCAGAGGCCACGGAAGAACAGGCAGTCGGCTACAAGAGAAAAAGGAATCGTCACGGTAACTTCTCTCTGAGCAGCTCTGTCAGAACAGCAGACAAAGGGTTGAGCTGAGGCCGCTGCACACAAGAGCCCGTGCTCTCCCTGCCTCTCCTCCTCCTGCCAGATGACCTCACCATCTTCCGCCACATCCCCCCACTGCCCAAGGTTCTTCCTGCCCCGAGGCCTCTGCCTGTGGTCTGTGGTGAGCTCTGTATGCTCCCATGGTCAAGAAAGGTGGAAAGCACTTGACCTCCTTTTCTCCAGCCCCATCACCCCTGCCCCATCGCTCCCACTCACAACCTCGTTCTGTGGCCAAAGCCCATTTCCCTTGCTTCCAAGAGAAGGGAGGGTTGTTCTTAAGATTACACACCAGGCCCTTTTCTCTCGGATACAAATGTTCCTTCCAAGGTCCTACATTTCACATCAGGAATAGATTCTACTTAGCAGAAATGGGGCTGATGAAGAGTTTCAATTCTAAATCACAGTATGTTCTAAGATACAAGGGCACAAATGACATCACCAATAATTCACATATTGCATAAATATTTACCACACAAAGCCACTGCCCAGAGGAACAGAAGAGGGATGGTGAGGCACACGGAGTTGCCGACTGAGCTCCTTTCCCCTGCGAGCCGGTAGCTTTTGTGGGGTGCCCTTGACCTCTGAACTTTGGTGACACATGCAGCCACGGCGCCCAGATTTCTGCCCCGCATCCCATCTCCGGGCTCCGACCCAGCAGCCAGCCGCGGCAGCACTGGCACAACCCTCCCGATGTTCAGGTCGGGGCTTCTAGGAGCTCCACGTGTAAGCGGACAGCTCTCCAGACCTCTGCCCTCCCTTCCTCTCCCTCCTGCCGTCCGCATTTGGGCCATTTCACTGCTGATTAGCACTTCAGATGGAGGACATGAAGCAGTAAATGTGAAAATCTGATTACTCGGTGTTGCTGTTTTCTGGAAGCAGGGGCGAACCATGGGTTGCAAAAGAAGGTAAAGCCATTAGCTACTGAAATCCGCAGATTTCAATTAACCTGATTCCACGCAGATAATTGCGAATTGACAATAACTTTATTTTCTCTTCAACTTTCTTCAGGAAAAAAATATATTTTATTTCTGATGCCAGCTTCATGGGGGTGGACCAGGACCCATAAATAATCCATGGCTTCTGGTAAGCGCTAAGAACTCAAAGCTTGGGAAGTGAGGCCACAGGCAGAAGACACCACGAAAGTGTCTGGGGTCATAGGGAAGTGGAGCCCACCTCACCCTTTCTTCACTGTGTTCCCTCTGTGCCCACGTGTGCAGCCTGGACGGCATCTGGCCTGCCGGCTCCAGCCCACTCTTCCTACGCAGGCCTCACCCCTACCCCCGCACCGGCTCAGACTGGCCTCTCGCTGCCCCTAATCACGTCTCACCCTCTCCTGCCTTCACCCCTGCCTGAAAGTCCTTTCCCAATTCCAAGTCTTCAAGGCCTGGCTCAAGTCCAGGAGCACCACAAAGAGCTCAAGACAATGCCAGGCCGTTGAACCCTCCCCTGCAACCCCATCTGGTCCTCTGGGCAGCTACTGTGGGCAAGTCCTGTGGCCTGAACAAAGCTCAATTGGGCCCCAACGGGAAGGGTGGCAGCAGCCATGCGCCTGGGACAGGCCCAGCCTGCTGCAAACCCTCGCCCTGTCATCTCCTCACGTTAAGTCCGCCTCTGTGTCCTCTTCTGTAAAATGAGCCTGGAAATAGAATCTACCTTCTAGATTTATTTTGAAACCTAAATGAGAGAAGACTTTAAAGCACTTGGCACGGGCCCAGGCAGAAAGTAAGTTCTGGGTGCATGGCCGTTATGAGCGTCGTTGGCAATGTCCCCACCACCCCAATCACAGCACCATGCCTGGTGGGCCACCACTTGGGGCCGCCACTGGTGTTACCCGCTGCCAGGAGAGTCCCAACGTTGTGTGGCTTGTACCTCGGGGCCTAGGGCTTATAATCGACCATGTCTTGGGTGTTTGCATAGATTCCTCTCTCCCCACAAGATGCAGAATCGTGTTCATGACTCAGGAGCCAGGCAGATTGCACAAGGAGCACTTAGAGATCCAGGACCACGCTGTTACTGGTCAAGCTCAGAACCTGCCCCTTCTTCCCTTAGACCAACTTCCTCTCTGGAAGAGCCTTGATTCTCATACAAATAGCTTACCTGGAGAACTCAGAATTTTGGATATCCCCAGACCTGTCAATGTCTTTAGACTTAAGGCGGGCATCTCCTCCCACTTCAGTTACCATCAGAATTCAATTACACGCCCTTCAAAATTGACAAGTCACAGCTCTGGAACCAGTGGAAAAACGACCACCTGCCACCGCTCAGTCCTTCCTCCACACCTCCCCGCTACCTCCTCTCCCTTCTTTCCCCGCATCGGCTCCCTGCAGCAGCCCTGACCGCCCCAGGCTGGCTACCACCCTTCCCTCCCGGACGGGCTTCGCAAACAGCGCCACCTTCTGGACGCAGACTCGGCTGCACCTTCCCCTTCCAGTTAGAGGGCGCTGGGTGGGGGGGTGAGGGGGGTGGGGCTTACCTGCTGCTAACACAGCATTCACTGGACAGGTCTGCTGCGCTTTTGCAAGAGTTAATATTTTCCTTTGAAAAAGCGAGGAGACACACATGAGAGAAGAATGAAGGGCCGAAATGTAAAAAGACCTATAAATTAGGGAAACTAAAGTCCATGTTAGACAGTGTTTTACCTTAAAAATGTGAAGTGTTAACAGTGATGACTGCACATTTACATCTATTTTTTTTTCATCTTTTTTTTTTTCTTTTAAGCAACCTCTCATGGGAAAGTGTCAGCTTTATAATTTGATATAATGGTATATCTCTTTGCCTTGGTATAAACATAATTACTGGTCTAGACACCCTTCCTAAGTAAGAAACAAAAGGACATAAACCCCCCTAGTGATGTCTAGAAGTAGGTTAGGGCTCCTCCTCTCCTAACAGTGGAACTTGCTATGATAGAAAAAAACATCTTAGGGACAATGGATCCCACTTCTCATGGCATCTCAGGGAAAAAGGGCAGGATGGTATCCTAGCTACCCTGTTAGCCTCCAATTCCTATATAAGAGTAAGCCACCTTAAAGGAAGGGAAGTTCTTTCTTTTGGGAGGGGGGATTTCTAATTGCAGTTTCCCTCTTCGTGGTGTTGAATTTATTATGTGTAGTAAGTCATGCTCTGTATATAAGTAATTATATTACTGGTGTTTTAAATCATCAAAATAAATAATAGTAACTAACAGCTTACTGAGCATTTACTAAAACATATTATTCTAAAATCCATATATTGCTTAGCTTATTTAATTCTTACAACAATTCAACATGGTAGAACAATCATTAGCCCCATTTCAGAAACTGGGAGACAGACAGAACTCATTGCCCAAAGTCACACAGAGCCAGGATTTGAACCCAGCAGTTTAGCTCCAGAGGCTATGAGCTTAACCACTACTATACTGTGCCTTATAAATCAGCAGGGCCAAGGTGACCACCAGGGAACTTTCTGGTTGGGGGGTGCAGTCATTCTAACTCCATAGCTCTTTCTTACCCTCTACTTTTTTATTCATTCATCCATGTATCCATCCACAATTCTTATCCTAATCCTAAACGTATTAGTTAAGTAGATTAAAATACAGATAAAAAGAGAAACAGAGACATAGAGGTAGAGAGGAGAGACAGAGACAGAAAGAGAGGGAATGTGAGGCAAGGAACAGAAGACAGACAGCAAATGAGGAGATTTTGACCCAAGGTTCTTTTTTTTTTTTTTTAAGATTTATTTATTTGGGGGGGGGATGTGCAGAGGGAGAGCGAGAGAGAGAGAATCTCAAGCAAACTCCCTGCTAAGCACAGAGCCCAAAGCAGGGCTCCATCCCACAACCCTGAGACCAAGACCCTGAGACCACGACCTGAGCTAAAATCAAGAGTCGGACTCTTAAGCGAGTGAACCCCTAGGTACCCCTGACCCAGGGTTCTTAACCTGGAGTCTGTGGGATTCATGAGCTCCCTGAGATTATATGCAAAGTGCCCTATGTATGTGCATTTTTCTGGGGAAAGAGTCCTTAGCTTTCTGAAGATCCTCAAAAGTGTCTGTGTCCCCAAAAAGATTAGGAATTAATAACAATAAAGAACAAAATGGTACACACACCAACCATCTCTGTTTTTTTCATATGGGACCATCTCTTACATAATTTACATTCTCCCTTTTAGTCAAAAAAAAGGAAAGAAGACAGAAAGGAAGCCTAGAACATCAAGAGACATCAAGACTATCTTTAGAACTCATTAACACGTTCTTAATTACTTTCAACATTTAATGCACTATATACTAGATATTACATCAAACCTAAATAAGGAAGAGAGGAGAATCAATTTTTACTGAGTACTTACTATATACTAGGCACTTAATTTTTCTAACACTGTGTTGTAGGCATTATTATTGTTGTTCTCATATGATTGATTTTTTTTAAAAAGTACACGTTTTGGGGACTATACGAATCATGCCCAAGTTCAGACAATTAGCAAAGGGCTGTCCACATGCATTAAAGGCAAATTTATCTGAAGCTATAAACCTGGTTCTTCCCTCTGCTTCATCCTGCCCTGAGAAAAGCAGGAAGGGGCTATTCATTGTATGCATCGTTAATGACCTTGGCGAATCTTCCCAGGGTCTGTCAAAATGAATACGGGTATGTGTGTACATATGCTCTTGGGACAAGGTGGCCAAGCTGTCTTGTATCTCTAGGCAACAAATATTCAGAATATAAGCCCGTTATTTGGAAATTAAATAACTTAATGCTGCTATTATTTCCAGCTTCTGAATCCTTCTATTAATTCATCACCTTATTCCACAAATTACAATGAGCAACTCTATGCTAGGCATTGGGTAGGGTGATGTCATCTCCAATAGACCCCCCAGTCCCTACCCTCAGAAAGCTCAATGTCTAACAGAGACCGCAGGCGTGTGATCAAATTATTATAATCCTGTGGCATACAGTTTAGAATATAAGAATGTGCTGAGTCCTCTGGCAGAACAGAGAAGGAGCAAGATATTTAGGCTGAACCTTAAAAAATTAGGAGAAGTTCCTAGGCAAACAATGCATGATGGTTAATTTTACGTGTCAATTGTCTGGGCCTTGGTGCCCAGCTATGAGGTCAAACGTTATTCTGGATGTTTCTGGGAGGATATATTAAGTGAGATGAACATTTAAATCAGTGGACTTTGGGTAAAGCAGATTGCCCTCCAGAATGTGGCTGGGCCTCATCCGGTGAAGTGAAGGCCCGAGTAGAACAAAAGATTGACCTTCCCCAAACAAGAGAGGATTCTGCCAGCAGACGGCCTTCAGACTTGCACAACAGCAGACACTCTTCACCCTGAACTCTTGGACTTGTCCACCTCTTCCCACCACTGCATGAGCCAATTTCTTAAATTGTTCTCTCTCTATATTTTTTAAATATATATTTATATTTTGAATATTTATATTTGAATATATATTCAAATATATAAACATGTATTTCTATTTGAGTACATGTTTATATTTACATCTCCGTATATGTATTTGTTTGCGTAGCTTCTGTTTCTCTGGAGAGCGCTGACTGACGCACACTATGCGTGAGGATAATCTAGGCAGAGGGAACAGCGTATGCAAAACCAGAGACGCATGAAGATACATGGCAACGTGGGAAACCACAAGTAGTTCCGCCACGTTATTCAAGCCTGCTCTGGATTCTTCACTGGCCTGATCACTATGCTTTGGTCCCATAAACCAAATTCCAGAAATCTGTTCTTTTTGGTCTGTTTGACCACCCCAGTACTTCTGAAAGTGTATACATTGCTTACATTTCCCTAAAATAAGGAGTCTCAAGGATCAGTTGTAAGATTTATCAGTTGGCACAATGCAGGTTTTATCTGCCACCTTGACAGAAGCGTGGACGACTTAGGACCGTCAGGAAACAAAGTGTGCTCGGGACATCCTATCTGTCACAATTTCAACATCAGTATCCTTTGGGAAAATCCACGTCAGTGAAGATTTTCCAGAAAATAAAACCAACAGGATGTGTGCAGTATAAGTCCGAAGGCAGTCTGCTGGCAGAATCCCTTCTTGCCCACCATGAAGAGACTCCTAGAGACAGCTGAGATGAGTCATGATCTTATCTTGTCAACTTCCCTGAGCCGTACTGTCTCTTTAAAGCTATTTGAATGCTGTACTTGTGCCATGAATGAGATTCAAGAATTTCATGAAACCCTTGAAAACGTTTGTAAAATTGTGAACGCACGTACAAATATCTGGGGGAAAGGTCTGCAGTTTTCATCGCTTCTTCAAGACCACAACTTACCCAACCAAAAAGAAAAAAAAAATTAAGAAGATGTGTTTTAATGGGTAAGAGATCATTTGAATATAAAAGGACAGACCAGGGGTGCCTGGGTGTCTCAGCCATTAGGCGTCTGCCTTCGGCTCAGGTCATGATCCCAGGGTCTGGGATGGAGACCACCCTGCTCTGCAGGAAGCCTGCTTCTCCCTCTCCCACTCCCCTTGCTTGTGTTCCCTTCCTCATTGTCTCTTTCTGTCAAATAAATAAATAAAATCTTTAATAAAAAAAAAAAGGATAGACCAGGCCTACAACTCTGTGACCCAGGTGACTTGACACACGTGGTTCAATGACCTTCCAGAAATGGGCAGTGTGAAAATGGATTCCTGCATTCCTATGGCTTCCTTCATCTTTGTTAGATTGCTTCTCTTCTCAACATATTTGGCCAAATGAACATAGTTTCCGTCTCCCTGCTAAGACAGCATCAAGATCAAAGACTGGGAATTAGGGCACTTGGCCTCAACCTGGCCTTGGCTCTGTCGCGAACCCGTTGTGTGGCTTTGACGACTCATTCCACTACCCTGAGCCTCATTCTATCTCAAGGGTTGGGTTGGATCATCTCTAAGGTCCTGTCTGACCCTCATGGTATTGTCATCAGTGACTCTGAATCACTGTCATCTGCCTGGTGGTGACATTGCTTCAGACTGCTCTTCAATGCTCTGGACGGGTGACATCGCCTTAGGCCTTCTTCTACCTGCCCCTCTAATGGAGCTAAACAGCCATGCGGATGAGCAAAAGCCATGTAAATTAGCTTGGCTGGGAAAGAAATACGACTCTGCAAAAGGAAGAATTTTCATATAATTTAAAATGATGAACCACAGAACTTATACCATGATTCTTCAGGCGTGAGTACCCACGGCTATTGGAGAGGGCATCGCTGAGTGATTAGGAGTAGAGAAAGACCAGTGGCAATTTTGCAGGATAGTTTGAAAAGTGTTCTGATTATTATTTTTATCTCATATGATTCATTAAGGCTGTTCAAAACAGTCTTCCACGAGAGGGGAACTGTAATCATTTTTATTAGCCGTGCCACATCTCATACTAGCTGTATTTCACACATCAGGAAATCAGTTCTTACAGGAAAGAGACAGTTTGATGCAATGAAAAAAATATTAGATTGGGAGTTCGAAGACCTGAGTCGTGATCCCAGTTCATCCATTAAGTCACTACATATCCAGCACCAGGTACAATTATCAGTGTGCAGTCATTAGCTTTCTGTCCTACTTCACTGGGAATTCCTCCGGGTCAGAGGCCTTATCCTACTTCATCTCCGCTTGTCTCTCAACATCCATTCCATCACCTCCCCCGCTCCTACTGTGCAACACCCAGGGTTTGGGGTTAAATAGACCCCACTCCTGGCTGGCGGGGTGGGCCTCGCTTGATTGGAACCATTCACAGGGAATGATTCAGAACTGGGCAACAAATCGAGGCATGAAGTCAACCAGCATCTGTCAATTCCTTGGCCATGAGAATGGGCACAGGATCCAAAGTGGATAAAAAATGCTTAATTAAAAAATTGAAACAAAAAAGAGCTTGTGGGTGCCTCCTTCTCTTTAGCCCTGGAGGAGGCATTAGTCCCTATTGCGGCTGGGAGTCATGCCTTTATTCATTCTTCCCTCCAGCCTGGTTTTACTCATGGTCTCTGTTCTAAGCACATTTCAGTTCTAAACGCTAGGCATACCAACTCTTCAATCTCACGATTTAGTGAAAAAGACAGAAAATAAAAAAACATAGAAATACATTGTATATTGTCAACTGACAAGGTCTAAGAAGAAAAACATAAAGCGAAATAAGGAAACAGAAAGTTATGGTGTGGGCTACTTTAGAAGTAGCTTAAGGGAAATGCAACCAAAGCAATAGAGTTGCTTGGGGGTTGGGGGGTTGGCCCCAGGTAAGGAAACCTGGGAAGGTTTCCCAATGGAGGTGACATTTAGAAAAGTCAGAGGGCAAATAGAAAAAAAGAGATTGAATATGCAAGTCACTTTGAAAACAAGCCCATTTTTTTCTCTCTTTTTTTTTAAATTTTATTTATTTATTTGAGAGAGAAAGAGACAGAGAGCAAGAGCTGGGGGAGGGGCAGAGGCCGAGGGAGAAGCAGTCTCCCCACTGAGCGGGGGCTGGATCCCAGGACCCCAGGATCATGACCTGAGTGGAAGGCAGAAGCTTGACTGACTGAGCCACCCAGGCGCCCCAAAATAAGGCCATTTCTTAATGACTGATTAGGTTTGGGAGTTAAAAGAGAAAGATGAATCAAAGACTATTTAAAAGCAGTATTTCTTTTAAGGAGGCTCCATGCCCAGTGTGGAGCCCAATGCAGGGGCTTGATCTCACCACCCTGAGATCAAGACCTGAGCCAAGGCCAAGAGTCAGACCCTTAACTGACTGAGCCATCCAGGTGACCCTGAAAGCAGTATTTTTAGAACTGCAATTTTTATCTCCTTAGTGGGTCATGAAACCAATTTAATGGGTCACAACCAGATTTTTTTAAGGGAATGGAATAGATAGGAATAAAACAGAGTGCCTCACACATGGTGAGGTAAGTACCATTTTGTGAAATTTACATTTACGTGTGTATGTGTGTGTCTGCGCCTGTATATGTAGCAGTCGAGACAGAAAATGTAGCTCTTACAGTGGATCGTGCTAAAAAAACCAAAAATTGAAAACATGGACTTGGAGGTTTTAGGTCTACATCAATATGAGACTGTGAAATCATTAGTTTAAAAAAAAAGAGATCAACAAATGCCAATAGTTTTGAAGATGAAGATTTTGAGTTTGAGTTTAAGGTTTCAGCTGCATATCTAACACGAAGGCAGTTTTAAAAGTACATGTAGACGGGGCAAGGTCAATGCTCAAGACAGGCATTTGGGATTCATCTGCAGAGAAATCACACTTGACACTACAGCAATGAATAAGGTTACTAGAGGAGACAGTGTAAGAAATAGGGGGGAAATGTCGGGGAGAAAGCCTTAGGTTCTGCCATTAGGGGAAAGGGGTGGGAAGAAAAGACCACAAAAACGTGACAGAAAGAATCAGAGGCTCAGGGCAAATCAGGAGACAAAGGACCAGGAGGTCCAATAGAGAACAGAATTTCAATCATGTCAAATGTTCTAAAAAGTTGAGGAGGAAGACCTAGATTAAGAAAAGCCACTGGAGGGGCAGCTGCGTGGCTCAGTCGTTAAGCATCTGCCTTGGGCTCAGGGCGTGATCCCGGTGTTCTGGGATCAAGCCCCGCATCAGGCTCCTCCGCAAGGAGCCTGCTTCTTCCTCTCCCACTCCCCCTACTTGCGTTCCCTCTCTCGCCGCCGCTGTCTCTCTCTCTGTCAAATAAATAAATAAAATCTTTAAAAAAAAAAAAAAGAAAAAGAAAAGCCATTGGATATAGCAACGTGGGGCATACTAATGGTTTTCAAAGAACTATTCTGCAGAGGGATGGAAATACAGGCCAGGGTGACCAGAGCATAAACCTGGTGTGTTTTGTAGTGAGGA
>NW_024425119.1:12800611-12852366 GCF_017311325.1 Ursus maritimus | reverse complement strand
GTAGGGAAGGAATACGTGATCTTTGTTTTCCATCACCGGCTTCATCACGTGATTTCCAAGGGACAGTTCTCAGAGTCATTGCTGCCACCTTTCTCTCTTCACTCATCCGGTTTCTGCACCATTTCTTGAAACATCTGAGATTCTTCCTCCGGGTGACGATCATTGGCAACACCAAACCTGCTCTCTGGGCTCCAAACAAGCTTGTCTTAGTCAAAGGATACCTGTTCAATAGTTTCAACGCCAACGGATGAATCCAGAGCTTCGGGATGGGCTCCCACTTCTCTCAGCCCTGTCCCCATCCCAGCAATGCCAGGAGAATTCATCTTTAGGAAGAGACTGTTGTTTTGTTGGGGGGCGGGGGTAGTTCTTGAATGGGATTTGCAGTTATGCAAATGTGAGGCTCAGTGTCCAATCCCAGAGAAGGGATTAAGCCTTTGAAGACCTAAGGCGTATGAAGAGTGTAAGTGGGTGTTGTCTGCAGGAGTGCAGAGACTGTTGTGCTGTTGACTGATCTGGGGCTTCCAGGAGGGACGGGAGGGACGCAGAGAGCAGGGACTGTGGTCCAGGATGCGGGGGACCTGGGGGAGGGGGAGGAATGTGAGCTGGAAGAGNTGACTCCAGCAGGAGAGCAGCACAGGCTGAGGACAGAGAGGAAAACACCCCATCAGGGGCTCTGCAGTAACGTCTACACTATCTCATAGCCAGTTTCACACTGTTCTTCCCCGAGCTGTAATTTTTTATAACCTGAAGTCTTGGTAAAGTTTCAAAACTGTTACAACCTCTCACTAGTAACTAACATTGAGGGCTTACCAGGTGCCTGGTGCACTTCTGGGTGTCCCTCCTAACATTGGCTCGTTGATTCTCAGAGCTACTCTGTGAAGGAATTACTATTTTCACCCCCACTTTACAGATGAAGAAACCGAGCTACAGAACGATTATGTAACTTGTTCAAGGCCATGCAACTCATAAGGGTCAGAGCCTGAATTTGGACTCATGAAGTCTGACCACAGAGCTCATAATCTTAACCACCACTCGTCTGTGTAACTTGATGTATGTTGGTGTCGGCTTGGGAAAAAAAGGCAGGCTCTGCGATGACAGTTTGGCATGGACCGGAGATGTTGCTGCACCACAGACGTGAGAGCGAGCCGAGCAGGAGAAATCGGGGATAATCCTGCAGCAAGAGCTTGGCAGCAGCATTTGGAGAATATAAGCAATTCCTGGGAATGCCAGCAGCCCTCAGGAAGAGCCCTGGAGTTCCTGCAGAACCATGGGGCAGGGACTGTCACTAGAGAAACAGGCACATAGAAAGGGTGAGTCCCACCTCTGGGAACTGGGATGAGACGGCAACAGTGCCTTTCATGATGCTCGGACGCTCAGCAACCGGTTGTTACATCTTAAGTCTCGCTGTCAGTTTCTAATGCTCTTTCTGACATCCCTTGAAAGACAATCCAGATTTTCATTCTATTGCCGCGATTTGGCTCATACTCCTTGTCTGTTATTTGCAGGTCAGCAAGCTGACTCTGTGGCATGACTTCCCCCCTTTCCCTCCATGCTACTCCTAAGGCCTATTTGCAGCCTCCTGAGATGCTTCCCATGCTGGAAAATAATTATACTTACCCACAGATACACAGACCAGAATGAAATCAATTTTCCCCATTAATAAAAGAGATTTATGTGAATGTTATTCTTGATCAAAGTAGCTGAAAGCCGAGGGTGGAATACGAAGTTTATGTGCGCAGTTAGTAGTCAGTTCACCAGAGATGAAAGTGTATTAGACTAAAATAAATATTTGTTAGAACAATATGTGATGATTTTGTGTCTTTGGAGGAGGAATGCCAATGAGAAACTTAGGTGTGGAAAGACAAGATAACTGCCTTCCCCCCAACCCAAAAAGAAAATAAGCTGCTTATCAGGCATGGCTGGCGAGTCTATGGTATGTGGTCAGCCTTATTAGCATATCTTAATTGGGAATTAGACTGTCATCGGCAGAACACATTGTAAGTGAAAAACTGGGGAGACAAAATAATTCGTTTAGATTCTAAGTGCACCTCTTGTTTCCTACCTCTTTCTTGAAGTGGTTTACCTTTGCCTTTTTCTTTTGTTTTCCTGTTATTCCTTTCATCTGTGTTCTTCTGCCACCGCCACTCTCAGCGTCCCTGTGAACTGTCCTAATCCCTTCTTTTCCCCAGTTATATTTGTGATGTGTCTCCATAATCACCAGAAGTTATTACTTTGTTTATACCCCCTCTTTGTTTTTATTGCTTTTCTTTTATCTCTACCTACCATTACTGGTTCTCGTTCATCTTTCTCTCTGTCTTCCCACTTTCTCTCTCTCCTGCCTCCCTCTTCTCCTCTCTACCTCTCTGTAACTCATTCACACAAGCTCCATCTCACACAGAAATTAACTCATAATAAAAAATGTCTTTGCTGGTTACAAATTCTGTTCATGTGGCTCTCGCCCAGGGACTTAGGATTGCATTAAGATTGGATCCATCCACAGCCTGTGCTCTAAGCTGCAAACGCTTTCTTGACCCTCTCCCGCTTCACACAACCGGTGGAATAGCATTATCCGTTATCTCCTTCGAACAGGGGTGAGAGGAACATACCGCTGAATATACATTTGGCCAAGACTGCATCTATATTATGGAAGACATTATTTGCTTTCAGGACAGAGGACACTAGTGCCCACATTCCCAGCCTCCTCTGTAAATTTGTTTGCTTGGCTCTGCAGTTGCTTGCCTCCTGGCAGCAAGAACCCTGGTGGCCAACCTCTCCCCTGAACTTGGGGAGAGGAGTGAAAGCTATTGAATTTAGCTCATACATAGCTTAGGTGTGGGTTCTCCCCAGTTACTCCAGGACCTGTAGTAGTATCGGTGGGTAGTGCATTTGAAAAACATCTTCAAATAATACAAAGAACCATACATCATGCAACTGGCTGTTTATCTCATGGACTTGATCTGGTTGTGAGAAGACTGTAATGAGATATGAACTATTCTCCAGGGAACATACACAGTGCTGCTGATGCAGACTTTGGCTTTATTCTTATGGGTGGTGGTCTAAGCTGCAGAGCCATAGAGAGGGGTATATGTTTGCAAGAACATGGTATTTATTATGCACTGGCTTCCGAGTAGTGGCTGGGATGGTTGGATTAATTCTACAAGTTGACAGAGGCATGGAAGATTTGACCCATGGTGGGCCTTCAGGAGCACTTTCTTCTCATGATGGGCCTAAGAATGTCAAGTTCTAGCTAGTGTCCTTAAGAAATCTCTAAACCTTGGCCCTAGGATGACTTGGAAGGTCACCGACAAATCAGTGCCAAATGAAAGGTTGTTCTGGACAGTCAAGGACAAGCCCCATTTAATCTGTCTTTAGAGTACTTAAGACCCAAGATTGGCCTAGGATTACTCAAAAAGCCCTGGGGGAATATGGAAACCTGCTCCAGACCCCCCAGACTCCAATTACTCTAAAAATCATAGTCAGGCATTTAGTCTACTGTGAGAAGCCATAGAGCTAAATATTTATAGCATGACTTATTTATTAAACCACACGATACAAGTGGGTATATGCAGTGTCGTTGGTGCCTTTTTTTAAAAAAGTGTATTCTTCCATCCAGAAATAGAGACAAAAACCCAGAGACTGGCTCAGTGGCTCCCACAAGTCTCTTTAGCTGGTTTGGCTCTCCTGTTGGGGCTGAGTTGCTGGGACTTGGCCTGACGTAGCCCCCTGTATAGAACCTGATGGTAGATATTCCAAATTTAGCCACCTGATGCTCTCTTCTGAACAAGAAGGGGATCTAGTGTGTAAAAAGTAGGTATCTAATCAATCAAAGAATGTAGGAAAGTCATTCTCTAAACCAGGCACACATCCTCCCCAACAACCAAGAAGGACAACAGAAGACAATGCACTCTAGAATGCTGGTTTCAGGGTATAGATCTTTGAGCAGAAAGACAGGTCCCAAGTATGTAACTTCAAATTTAACTTTTTCTAAGACAATTGGCATTTTTCTGGAAAATGTTCAGTGTTATGGGTGTGACTCAGTTAGTGTTTATTAGGCACCTAACATGTTGGTAATATTAGAAATCAGATATTTCCAAATTTCAGATGAGAAAGGGGAGGCAAAAGACCATTAAGAGACATAACAAAGTGACTCAGAAAAAAGATAAATGTATGGATCTGGTTACTGAATCTCTACAACTATGTTGTGTCCATTAGATATTACTAAGTCCTTTATCTCAAAATTAGTTAAGAGATTATCTCATAGCATCAGTCTTGCTCTTCTCAACTACTTATAACATGTAGTTACCTCGGGGTACAAACCAAAGAAATATAACGCTCAGTTAAATTTTGGGAAAGATAGTGTTGCAGGAATACACTTTCCCATATACACGTGATTAATAGTCTAATAATATGAACCTTTACACTTTGCCTTCTATGTTGAGATATCAGAGTAAAGGCGGCATTATCCCAAGATCCTCACCCTCATCTTCTCAATATAAAGAAAGAGATTCAGGAATGACTGTGTGCGTCATTCGCCTAAGGAAGCGTCGCTCACAGCACTACAGTGGAGACCCTACTTCCAGTTTAGAGAAACAATACATCCAAGATTTCCCAAGGCAGTCCCAGTTTCAAAGATTCTGTCCCGACATCACCATATGTGGTGGTCTTTTACTTCTCAGACCAGTCTGACTAGGCTCCAGAAAACATAGACTGCAGGGGCGCCTGGGTGGCACAGCGGTTAGGCGCCTGCCTTCGGCTCAGGGCGTGATCCCAGAGTCCTGGGATTGAGCCCCACATCAGGCTCCTCTGCTATGAGCCTGCTTCTTCCTCTCCCACTCCCCTTGCTTGTGTTCCCTCTCTCGCTGGCTGTCTCTATCTCTGCCGAATAAATAAATAAATAAAATCTTTAAAAAAAAGAAAAGAAAAGAAAACATAGACCGCAGCCTGAGCCTTGGTATTCATTTACCCATTCAGCAACTGTTATTTCCTACGATATACACAACACGGTTAAAGCAGGTGAAACACACCATCCCTGTGCTAAAGAACCTTACCAACCCGGTAAAGGCAAGTCTGTAAAAAATCAAACCAATGATAAAACCTGCATAACTGTCATGGCGGAAGCATGAGCAATGGTTTGTGGGAACAGTGAATCTCAAGAGGGGTATGAGAGCAGGAGGCAGTTCATGGAAGTCGGATACTTGAGCTGGCTTTGAGCAACATGGGACTAAACTGGCAGGGAGAAGTGAGGGGACAGCATTTCAGATGGGGATAACAGCATGAAGGTCGACTTGGCATTGGTGAAGTGGAAGAGTATTTCTGGGAAGTAGTCAAGATGCATAAACAAAAGCAGGTGACGGTGAAGGAGGCAGGGGAAGAGTAGAGAGATTGAAACATCAAAGTCGGGTTGAACGCAGACTTTGAAGTGTCTAGGATGCCAGGCTGAGGAGATGGGACTTTATTCTTCAAATAATACAGAGCCACTGAATGTTTATGAGCAGAGAAAAATGGTCTGAGAAAATCTGAACTTTAGGAAAACGATGGTCTACTTGAAAAAGGAGAAGATGCGGAAGGGGAGTCAGTTAGAGGCTGGTTTCTCAGACGAAATGCTAGATCCTAAACTGAGGCAGGCAGTGAGATCACAAGGGTGGCTGTGGATTTTACAAGGAATATATATATGGAGACCATCGTTTCTGCGGCCCTGACTTTCATCTGAACTAAGGGTTCCTGAAACCGCTTGAGAATGACTCATACAAGGTCTCGTCTTCACGAGCATCACGCATTCTCCGCTATGTGCCATATCTGATGCGGCCACCAGGGGACACACTTACGCTACCAACTGTTGAGACCAGAAAAGAAGCAGGCCAGGTAGCGGGGTAGACGCCAGAAATTAGAGCAGAGCAGTAACGGGAAGAGCTGGAGGGTAGTTGAGTAGTCCAGAGCGGGAACCAGGGTAAAGGCATGGAATTCTTATCATTTTAGAAAACTTGAGATGAATTTGCACTATGGGCAAAAGAGAATGGAAAATAACATTTACTGGATTCCGAATACAGACCAGGAATGTGGGCTGGGTCCTTGTCTATTATTTCGAATCTATACATGATTTGTACATGATGTCTATGCATAGTCTCATTTATAGCCAACAAAACATAGTCTGAGAAGTTCATTCACTGAGCTATTTCTCGAGCAACTACTATATGCCAAGGACTCTTCAAAGCATTTGGGATACAGCAAGTGAGCAAGACAATCCTGTTCTCATGAAACATATGTAACATACAAGATGGGTGGAGGGGTCAAAAAACCAGTGAACAAAGAAATGAATGAGACAATTCAGAGAGTGATAAATGCTATCAAGATGAGAGCATGCAGGTACCATAAAGTATAACAGGGAAGGTACAATGGGAAGACTTTCATTTAAACTGGTTGATAAATGAGAGCCTCTCCAAGTAGTTGCCATTGAGTTGAAATCTGAACGAGGAGAACGAAGCACTCAAGTGAAGACCTGTGAAAGAAGATTCCAGGCAGAGAGAAACGGGTGCAAGAACCCCAAGAGGGAACTGGTCCTGACATCCTCTCAGGATAGAAAGGCCTGATTGGGCTGGTTGCAGTAAGCCAGGAAGGACTGGTAAAGCTGAATTGGAGAGATAGATGGGGCCAGATCCCAAAGGCTACTATCAGGAATTTCTATTTTATTTTAACTTACAAGGAATTACTCAAACCTGGGCCCAGACCTATTCCTCACATTTGCTGGGCCCAGGACAAGAGTTTAAAGGGAAGTGCCAAGCCACATTTCTCTTCCTATTCTGCTCCATCCTGCACCACAAAGAACTTCACACTCATGTGTGTGGACACCCTAGCCCTTCGGTCCAAACTCTGTCCCCGCCTCCTTACCCCAAACGATCATCCCTTGCTCACTCCTCAAGCCAAGGAAGCCAAGTGGTCCACCCTTGGGAAGAAACCCAGAAGGATGTTTTGTATCTTTGGGCAGGAAATCCTAGGCCCCTACTACCCAAAGTGTGGTCTAGGAGGGGTCAGGCTCCAGGCAAGAATGTCCCCTTGACCCGTTGGACTCTCCCCAGAGCAGAACTCTCTTGAGTTTCAGGGCCCAGGACAGAGGCCCCGGTTGTCCAGGTCTAAAAGGATGCTCTCCAGGTCTGTCTGACTTCAAATTCCTGCCTCTTTCCGCTAAACATATTTGTTCCAGTTCGTGGGATCTCCTCAAGGACTTGGGTTCACCAAATCTAGCATGTCTGGATATCCCATACGCACAGGGATTTGAATGACGGTAGGTTGGGTATTCTGGGCCCACACCTAGGTCATTATAAGCTCCAGGCTTAAACCGAAAGCTTGCCAAGGAAAATTAATGTAGGAACACAGGTGCCCACGCCAAAAGTGCAGAAAACTTTCAGTTTTACAGGCTTTTCAAACTTCCAGGCAAGTCCCTTTTACATCCCACATTGTAGACCTATAGACATCCGTACGACTTCATACGTTCAGGAATCATCTTCCTAAAAGCGACCTACCCGGTAGGGGTTCCCTCCAGCCTTTCAGCTCCACCAGCTCTACTTGTAGAACCTTACCCTAAGACGGATAGTCACCGTGCTGCCAAGGCTTTGTATCGTCCATATCCGCTACTAATAGCCCCGCAGAGAGACCCAGGAAAGCTCACATCCACTAATGCCTGGTGGGCAACAGAATGCCGGTGAAGACTGGTTGACTACATGAGATGCCGAGAACCTTCCGGCTATCAGCAGGTGAAATGGACTATAGTTGGGTTCTTGGGACAAATTCCATCCACTAAATTTATGACTGGAGCAGACTGTTCTGTGAGAAATGGAGACAAGAAAGGAGTCTAGCTTGACATATTGGAGAAAGAATAGGTGAGGGAATGTATATTAGTTGCCAATGGCTGTGTAACAAACTATCCCAAACCTAGTGGCCTAGAATTGCAATAAACACTCACTATCTCACACAATTTCTGTGGATCAGGAATCTGGAAGGGGCTCAGCTGGGTGGTTCTGGCTCAGGGTCTTTTAGAGGTTGTAAGCAAGATCTTGGCCAGGACTGCTATCACCTGAAGGTTCAACTGGGGCTGAGAGCCTGCTTCTAAAACGGCTCCCTTACCCAGCGGGCAAGGTGATGCTGGCTATTGGCGGGAGGCTTCTGGCACTATATGCAGTTTTCCACGGTGGCTGCCTGAGGGGCCTCGGATGTGATAGCTGGCTGTCCCCAGACCGGCTGATCAAGGAGGGAGCCGGGCAGAAGCTGCTATGTCCTTTACAGCCTGACTTCAGAAGTCACTCTGACATTTCTACAATACCGTCCTGGCTACACAGGTCAGCCCTCTGCGGAGTGGGAAGAAATCCACTGGGCATGGTCATCAGGCCAGAATCAGTGGGGGTGACTGGAGCTGGCTTTCCCATAGGAAGCAAGAGCATGTATCCGATCTATGTAATCTTACTACGATAGCTCCTTTTATTCTCCCAACGACTGTAGGAAATGGTTATCATTATTCCCTATAAGAAAGGCTAGGCTCAAAGAGGTTAAAAATTGTCCCAAATTCACATTAATTAAGTAGCAGAGCTAAGAGTCACACAAAGGTCTGACTGACTCCAAAATCGTAATCTGTTAAATGCTACAGTGCTCTTTTGGGTTAGAAGAGAAAGGTAAGTGAGACAGGCCCCAGGGATTCTGGGCCTACCTGTCAATACTCAGACAAGCCAGTTAACCTCTTTGTGCCACAGTTTTCTCATCTGTAGCATGGGACTAATACTGGTACCTATTTAGTAGGATTATTTTAAGGATGAAATGGATTGATAGTCACAAAATTTTTAGAATGATGCTTGGCACATAGTATGTGCCATATGAGTGATTTTTTTAAATCAATAAATCACTCAATAAATCAATAATTAATGGTACTGACAGCCCTCCATATTTTAATCCTGTCTGAGTAATCCCTCTAATCTGAGTGTCACAGGGAAATTGTTTTTATTATTTGTCCACATCAACTTTTGTAAGAAAGTTCCAAGGGGCTGGGGCTGTCGAGGTTGCTGACCATGACAACCAGCGATCGTTGTAAATATTGTCATGGGTGTTAGAATGATTGGGTGGCATTTTTCTCTCCCGTCTCCATCATGAGCCCTCAGAGAAGTTCTGTCTCCTCCTTTTCATGTTCCTTTGCCTTCCACAGCACCCAGCTCGCAAATAAATAAAGGGCACACCCATGCAATATTAATAATGCTATTTTTGATGATGACATAGTGGCTTCTAGAATCACCAAGAGAAATCCTGGAATATCTTCCACAGGCGGGGCTGCTTCTCCGTGTCTGAGTGAACCCTCGTTTCACTGTAAGAGTGCTGTTTTTAGCCTTGGGCGGGTAGCTGACTAGTTATTTCCAAAGGATGGTTGAGAACACGATGGCCGTGACCCTTCGGAATTGGGGGGGGGGGATGTGCATGATGAAGAAAACCCCATATCCTTTTCTGGCTTTGTCCTTAACCACTGTCCTGCCTGATTCCAGTTTGTTCACATCGCCTCCTTTCAGGTCAAAAGAAAACAAAACAAAACAGAGAAAAGAATAATTTTTTGAATGTAGCCATCCCTAGTAATGAAAAAGCACGCTATTTTTTTCTGACATCAGAAAGCCTGCTAGGGAGCTGAAAGCCTTGGGAATCTGGCAATATAACTAAAATAATAACTCTAATAAAGCCACATTTTTACTTAATATCATTTAAAACAATATCCCATTTTTACGGAATGAAAGGAACTACCACAGAATATTGGAATAATCTTACGAGACTTTCATGCAATTTCTAATTGGTTTGGCTGTTTCCTAATTCACTAATAAAAAGGATTATAAGAACATGACCATGTTATATCTGTCTTTTATTTCCAAGTGAAATTGAAGATGTTTTATCATAAAATTGGAAGAGTAAATTAGTGGTTCTCATTTCCCCGCCCCCCACCAGAAATTTATTTCTAAGAAGTGACCTTAATCTAACCCATTCTGTACATGGGATTTAATAGCATTGAAAGTTCATCTAACAGGACATGAGTGGGGTAGTGATGCTTTGGCTTAAGAACCCTGTGTCTCCAGTGGCTCACAGTGGGAAATCTGCCAATTTTCAATACCTGATTTCTCTCACAAGGCAGCCTTTCTTTCTGTTGAAGCAGTGGGAGACCCACAAATTAGAAGGCTAAGTCTTTCTCTGACATCTAGTGTCAAAGTGTGAAATAACAGACTGGAAACCAGCCACTCATTAGGACAAGGATGTCAATCTTATTTGTTAACTGGTTGACAAGCAGCACTCCTTAAGGGTTGGTTCTTGATCTCAAAGCCTTAAAGGGTCCATCAGTAAGCAGCTGGCAGGCTTGGCCAACTCACAGGTAGCCCCAAGTTGGAAGGAACAAAGAGGTACCCAGAAACCGGAAATGTATTATTTTTCTTATTGTAAAATATGCCTTATTGATCCCGGACTGATACAACACCCTCTGGGTTTATTTATTGTCTGGTTGAAAAAAATCAGAAATCGTTGCTTATATCTTGATAAACTGTCTTCTTATTCCGGATCCTTTTATTCTGGGTCCTCTCCAACCCACACTCTACCTTCACATGACCTTTTTACTCTTGAATTTCTCTGGCATATGGAATTTACACAGAATGCACAATATAGGTCAACAGACGCCAATGCAAAAAAAAAAAAGTGGGAGTAGCTTCTGACTTCTGTTTTTTAACACTTGCTAGCTAACACCAGAACATAATGATACACTATATTTTTTAGCAGAGAGGTCATTGGGCCATCTCACATTTCAGGCCTTCACGCACCTCAGTAGATAGCACCATTAATTTGTTTGAGAAGGTCTCATCTTTGCTCTGAAAAAGCATTTGCCAGCACCATAGTCTCAAAAATGCTTCAGGATGAGTGGCTTCTGTACTTCAGTGACTATAAGGAAATTAGAATTATCTGGGAAAATAGACACAGCCAATTGAGGGAGCAAAGGGGTACTTTCCTAAGAACAAGAACTGTCAAAGTCAAGGGAAGGATGAGAGCCTGTGAATAGTTAATCCATGCTCTTCTCTAAGCAGCCCGCTGAACTCATCCCAGAACTGTTGAAATTCTATTATGACCATGCATCTCCTTAGATTATATGAAACCTCCTCAATAACCAATAACAGACTTCGATAATATTCCCCGCCAAGAAATTCCCCTGCAGGTATATCCTATATCCCCGATGCTTTAATGTAAATCCATTTCTCCTTCATTGTAAGTTAAGATCCTTTTATTTATTCTCTTACTTGTTCACTGCGTGTTTACTCAATGTCTACCATGAGCCAGGCAATATGTCGGGTCTGGGAAAATAATGGAGGAAAAATTCATGGAACAAGCCCTCAAGGTACTCACAGTCAAAGGTGGTACACTTGATGTTAATTAGATCATGTCTCAGCAGTATTTATGATCTGGCCGTAAGTCAGAGCCCCTCAAACCAACATTTCATTTCTCTGCCTTATAGCACTGAGATCTAGGTCTGTAAGGCACTCCTGGTTGCTTGCTCTCTCTCCCATGCGCTCTCTTTCTTTTTCAAAATAATCATTACCAAGTCTGGCAGGAGGCTTTCCTTCCTTCTGAGCTCTGGTCTAAGGTTGGTCAGGTAAGTCTGTAGTCCATAGGCCCAAAGGGTATGGAGACAAAAAGAGCCAACCCCTCCCTTTGTAGCTGCAGTGTTCCTGGGTGAAAGGGGGTACTGTGGTGGCTATATTCTTTCTGTGATCTTGACTCTGGAGACCCCATCTGAGCTTCTCCTAGAAAGCACCTGGTAGCTACCTCCGGTACACAGCAATAAAAACACCATATACCCGAGTGACAGCTGCAAGACATCTCCTCCAATGGGGTCGCGTACACCTCTTTGGCCTATCAGCCTCATCGGCAACTATAAAATAGTGAATTTCCTGACAGCAGCTTTATAAGCTCAGATTTCAAGAAGCTACTCCGCTCTTCTTAAAAAAGGGAGGGTGGGATTATAAATAAGGAAAAGATAGGAAAATCAATAAACACTAAAGGTCGACAACTGCCACACACACACAAAAAAGCGAAAACATCTTTGAAGACTGATTTTTTTCTTCTTTATTATGTTTCAGGGACAAAATTTCAAGTTGGTATATGTAAATGTGTGACTTGGTGGAACGTGGTGAATTTGTCTAAAATATGGTAAAAATTGTTGCTGACCTCATTGGAAGAAATGGCTTTTTTAAAATCTCTCTTATTTTTGTATTTCAAATTTAGTGACTCCAGAATGTGTGTTTCTGAGCCAAATGGCACCAAGAAATGTGCTGCCCTTGAAACTTAGCATTAGGAAATTCTTAGGTTTTTTTTTTTTAAAGCACAATTAGTTCTTTTTATTTTATTTTAATCCATTTTTGTGATCCAAAAGCTTCCTTTTAACAAAGCAACTCTGCTAGTCATCATTAGAAAAGTTGGAGAAATTAGTTGGTAGAGAATAAAATTCAAATATTAACAGGTTGAGTTACCTGCCACCTTTTTAATTGACCTGATATATATATCACCATATGTTTATGGTATATATGGCAAAGATTGAATTTTAGGCCCACAGGAAAAGAAGCAATTTATAAACCACTGAAGTTCAAACAGTGTGATTTGAAAAACAACATCTGTCCCTCTCATCCAAAGCTTCTCATAATTTACTATCGAGTAACAGCAAGTATTGATTTCTGCCCTTCAGCTTCCTGATCTGCCATTTATCACTGTTTACCTCCCAGAGACCCGGTGTCAGAATACCACTGTTCATCCGGGTCTTTTCATAACAGCACATAAAGAACTACCGAAAAAGCAGAGACTTCAATTATCTTCATTAGTGCGTCATAACGCCTTCTTCCACCAATCAGCACTGCAGGTCAGCCTAGAGCCCCATTTTTTTTTTTAAAGATTTTATTTATTTATTCGACAGAGAGAGAGACAGCCAGCGAGAGAGGGAACACAAGCAGGGGGAGTGGGAGAGGAAGAAGCAGGCTCCCAGCGGAGGAGCCTGATGTGGGGCTCGATCTCAGAACGCTGGGATCACGCCCTGAGCCGAAGGCGGACGCTTAACCGCTGTGCCACCCAGGCGCCCCTAGAGCCCCATTTTTTTCTCCTGGGTCGAATAGCACATTTTAAAGAGAAGGTCTCAGCAGAAACTGTTCCCGTATAACTAGTTCCGTCCATATATATTTCTTTTTGTTCAAGCTTATCAGCGTTGTGAGATCTTCAAGGCTATCTGTGAAGAGCTTGTTTGAGAAGACAACTAAACTATCTGTTAAATTAGAAGCAAAATTCCCCACTCCTTCACTCAAAGCATTCCAAAGATGTCCCAGTTTGCTCAAAGGGTCAAGATCTATTATTGTTTATAAATTAAGTCTATTTCTCATGAAACTCATGAAGCAAACTATTTAGTAGAGCCATGGTTCTGTAAAAATGTTTGAGAAATCATCTGGTGAAACCTCTAGCCCTCAGAAAGTGAAATGTCTACTGCTCGAGTAGCAGATGGGTTTCTTCTTATGTAAAAGTTTCAAGGGACTGGTAGAGGCTGCTTGGAATTCTGGGTTGAGGAGTTTTGAGTGTTGACCCAAACTGCAGTAAAGAGTGTAGTGATTAATTATTAAGGTCTGTCAAGGGTACAGAAAAGGGTAAAAGGTTGACTCTGGCCTAAGTTATCTAAGAGAGAGAATTTTTTTCTTTTCTTAGGTTTGTTCACAATCTTCCTTTATCATGCATTCTAGTGCCCTATCTCTCCATTAAACATCCCCTTATAAAACACCTTACAGAATCATGTCCCACCTTTGTCTTCCATTCCCGAGACATCAAAAACCTTTTCATCTTTCATCCTGGAACATATTTTCTAACCCTTTAATCATCTTTGTTGCTTGTTTCTACAGTCACTCCAATTTCTTCACATCCCTTTGAACAATGGTGACCAACACTGAGTAGTCCTCTAATTCAGACTATAATCTGACTAATTCAGAATATAAAGAAATTATTGCCCCTCATTTTCGTATTTCTTCATCCATCCTGATATCACATGGGCTTTGTCATAATCATCTGACTAATGTCCATGCCAGGTCACTGTTACCTGTATCCAGACATCATTCCAGATCTCTCATTGGTGAGAGTGATGTTCAGAAGTTTGGCATCAAAATAGTTTGCCCAAAAGAAATCTCTATTTGGGGGGGTAAGAAAATTTGGGTAAAAGTAAAAGACATCTTTAAAAAAAGAAGACAATCATTTTTAAAACAAAAGCAGATATTAAAAATGTTCAAAGGGAAAATTCAGTAAAAGGCAACGTTTTTGACAATCAAATTTAAGCAAATCAGATTTTAACAAGAAGTTTCATGGGATACTAAATTAAAACTCTAAGTGTGACCCAAATCCGTGTCCTGTCCTTTGTCATCCCTCCGTGCCCACCCCACCCCATGCCTTGTTCTCCACAGGGCTACAGGATCTGCATCAGAACTAACATAAAGAGAAAATATAATGCTAATTTGAGGAAGCTAAACTTGGCAATAAAACAATTTTAAAGGAAAATTTTAAAGGAGAAAACAGCTGTATTAAAACAAACATAAGAAGGGTCGGTCCCAAGTGAGTTGACGCAGGATGATGGATGTGCCCAGAAAAGTTTAACTCTCTAGAGTTTAAACGTGAGAAATACGCAGCCTCCTAAGGACTTCTATTTTGGGATGCTTCAGGGACCCCCAAGACCACTCTGGAATAGAACCCTTCAAGATTACCCTAGAACTTTTTAGACTTGGAGGAGAGAGTCACCTTTGTGTCCAGCTGGCTCCTTACACTTAACATGTCCAGATCTGAGAGCATCTTCTTCCCCCTCAAATTAATTCTTCCTCCAGCTTCCCCGTTTCCTTAACAGCATGGCCAGTTTTCCACCATCCAGTCTTATTTTTTTTTTTAAGATTTTTTATTTATTTATTCGACAGAGATAGAGGCAGCCAGCGAGAGAGGGAACACAAGCAGGGGGAGTGGGAGAGGAAGAAGCAGGCTCCTAGCGGAGGAGCCTGACGTGGGGCTCGATCCCATAACGCCGGGATCACGCCCTGAGCCGAAGGCAGACGCTTAACCGCTGTGCCACCCAGGCGCCCCCACCATCCATTCTTATAAATCAGAATACTCTTTGATGTCTTCTCCTCAAATTCTTGCTGAATCACGTGGCATATAAGCCAGGCCTTTGGTATTCATCTCTTCCATTCCCATCCCAACCACTTTGTCCAGCTACTTCCATTTTACGTCTTTCCTCAAGTACTGCAACGGTTTCCCAGCCCTCTCCCTGCCTTCCCTCCCTTCCCCTAGAACCCACTCTATAATCTGCCAAATTATATCATGCCATCCTCAAAAAAACATGACTCTCTCATGATTCCACCAAGTCAGTTTAAAACTCCTAACTCAGAGCCAGGGCCTTCTTTCTGTAGACCCTAGATCTATTTCTACAAATATATCACTTGACTCGGCTAGCTTTTCCATTTTCCATCCCTAAACTTTTTTTTTTTTTTTGGCTCATCCCTCTGAACTAGCTTTACTCTTCCTCCCATATGTACAACTTCCGAAACTGTATCCACCCTTCAAGTTCATCTCAAATGCTGCTGAAATGCATGTGCCCATGGAGCACAGGTGGACAAGGGCCCGAGCAGGTTGCTGGAAGGCCGAGGCCACTCTTGCCCAGACCTAAGGGGTGTACCACTTAGGAAATCCATGGGTGGTTCCAGGGGAATTTGTGAGTATACTAAATTTTATGAAAAAAATTATATATTCATATATATATAATGTATGTTATACATTTTTGCAGAGATAGCTTTTATCAAATTTAATGACCCTAAAAGACTTAGGAACACCCACCTAGAGGTATCTTCCCTCCCTCCTTCTCAGCATCAGCAACACTCCACCTACATCGGAGCCCCTTGTCTAATTACCTTCTAGTCAGTAAGCACCTCAGGGGGTGGGCTCTGTCACCCATCGTGACATCCCCAGCACCTTCCCTGGCACTTCTCACACAATTATATTGAACATCTTTTAATTGCCAGGCATAATGCTAAATGCTGAAAGAAATAATACGAAAGATGAGTCCCCTGCCCCAGTGGAGCTCAGTCCAGTGATGATGCCATTCAGTTAAAGCCACAATTAAACTATCTTGTGAAAAACACTCTGATGGAACATGCACGTGGTGTTAGGTAAGCATTGATGAAAGGCATCCCAGTAGGGCCTGGGGTAGTCATGGTACCTTTTCAGAGACAAGGGGTGTGCTGAGTCTTGAGGAATCAGAAGTGGGTAGCCCCATACCAGAGGAAGGAAAGATCTTCAGGGAAAAGAAATAGCATGTGGGAAACACTTCCAAAAGCATGGTGTAAGTAGTATGTTTCCACTCAAGGATAGAATGGCATGGGGAGGAAAGTCTGCAATAGACAGCTTTAGGACTCTGAATTTTATCATGAACAACATGAAGGGACCAATGAAGGATTAAAAGCAGGGGAAGGGCATGATCATATTTGCATTTTCGGACAATCATTTTTGCAACAGAGTGGAAAATGACTTATAGCAGTGAATTTTTAAGAGACTATTCAGCTATTTTTTTTTCAAATGCTATTAAAGGTCTAAACTGGTATCACAGCGAAGGGGATAGAAAGGTAGGGGAAAAGTCTAGAAATATTTAGGAGTCAGATCAACAAGATACAGTTACTAATTAGATGTGAAGAATGAAGTAGGAGGGATCGTGAATGACACTTGGGTTTCTGGCGTGGGCATCTAAGTGATAGGTGGTTATTTTCTGAGACGGGTAATACGAAAGGAAGGGGCGGGACCTAATGGGTTCAGCTGAATTTGTAGTTTTTATGGGACTGGATCCAGAAAATTGGTCTGAGTCAAGATGCAAATTTTAGATTCATTACAAGATAAGTGGTGATTAATTATATGAGTTTTAATTAAGTCATCGTGCAGAATACAGAGATAAAATGACTAGAGGGTCAAGAAAAGAAGAAGGAGCAGGAGGAGGAGGAGGAGAGGAAGAAGAAGATACAGATTAAGAGTACTTATTGTGGGACACCTGGGTGGCTCAGTCGTTAAGCGTCTGCCTTTGGCTCAGGGCGTGATCCCGGCGTTCTGGGATCGAGCCCCACATCGGGCTCCTCCGCTATGAGCCTGCTTCTTCCTCTCCCACCCCCCCTGCTTGTGTTCCCACTCTCGCTGGCTGTCTCTATCTCTGTCAAATAAATAAATAAAATCTTTAAAAAAAAATAAAAGAGCAATTATTGTGCTATGGAATCTAAGGATACTACAGGAGAGCAACAAACTGGTAAGGGGAGAAGTAGATTGGCTTGAATCAGCCATGGAAGGAGTGAGAAGTGAAATGATAGGCCAGTGCCCTTAGATACCGGGTGGGACTTCACTAGGCCTGTGCCTTCAAGGCTTGGCTCTGACCCTCCTCCAACTACACCCTCCCATCGACTAAAAGTCCTTGGGCTTGAGGCCAAGGAACATACCTACGGGAGCCCACACTCTCCTTCAGGATTCTATTCTGATTATCCAGGACCCCACGTTCCCTGCCAAAGTCCCCACGCTCACCCACTTCTAGGCCTCTTTCCCCCGGGCCTAGTCCATTTTATTCAGAGGTCAAAACGTGTCACAGGTGTGCACACTTCTAAAGTGAAATGGTTGAGGGGCAGCCATTTGCAGGGTGTGGAAGGAATTGAGGACTGGTCTTAGATATGTGGGCTGGGGTCTCCATATGTATGCACTCTGAGTCCCTCATGATGAGGGATAGAGCCAGAAGTGAACAGCAAGGAAAGCAGGCTATGAGCGGGCCGCCCGGTACCAACTCTCCCCTACAAAACCATGCCCTACCCCAGAACTCCAAGGACTCTGAGAATTCTAAGCTTGATCCTGACCCTCTAGGTATATTCATCAAGGTGGAACAATAGGATACATTTATTCAGCAGCTCGTTAACTTGATATATAAATTTTAAATTAGACATGCAGTGTGCGGCCCTCCATTTGTGCTCTTGCCTGAGGCCCCACAGATGTCAAGTTGGGGCCCAGTGGAGACATAGACAATAAGCCACACTTTCAATAAGCATGTCTGTGAAGAGACAGGAAGAGGTAAAATATTAGGATAGGAAAATCTGTTTTGTTTTGTTTTACTTATGATGGGATTACCTTTACACTTATTTTACCCACAAGAGAAAATTTCCAGTAGAGAGAGAAGTTGGAGACACAAGAAGAAAGGAAGTAAAGCATCCCTGAGGAAATAGGAGTATGAAATTCACAAAATGGTGATGGTGGGCATTAGCCACAGAAAGAAGGAGAGCTCCTTCCTCCAAGTCAGGAAGAACAACTCTTGTAATGGGGGTGTCCAGGGGAAGGTCATGGCGTTGTGTAGCCGAAGTGAACTTAAATTGAACATTTAAGAGTTGTCTGCATTTACCTTTTATCTGTCCTTCCAGGAGCTCTGGCAAGTATTCAATACAATGAGAGGTAAAGAATGTGAATTATTCTGGAGAAAGAAATTAGCAGTCAGTGCAAGTATGCCATATTGAAGTGAAGTTGGTAATTTGGCTTATGAAAGAAATCTGGATTTAAATATTACTGCCAGAAAGATTCTAACTTTTTTAAAAACAAGATGACTAAATGTCAGATTAATTAGTATAATCTACTTCCCTCATAAATCCACTCCTATAATTCTCAAACCTGATTTCGCAATGCTTAGTTACTTCAAAAGCAATTGCAAAATTGTACCCAAATACTCAAAACAGGTTAGATCTTGATTCACCTTAAAACTTATAAATATATATGCCCTATGTCAGCATTTTGTAAGAGGGAGGAGAAGTCATAAAACCAAACTAAAGTAGTAAGATTTTGTAATGCCCAAAAGCATGTCGACTACTATACTAAGGAGTTAGAATCATTCTAAAGTCCCTGGATAGACTGGATTGAAGCCATTGATATGATAACATAAGTGAGAAATTTAAGATTGATTTTGAGCCATGAGACCAAGAGAGTGGAGCAAGATGTTCCAGCTTAACACCCAATTTAAAAACTATGTACTGTGTATGTTTATAACCAGACAGAGTCATGCTAAACACCATGTTCTCCTACACTCAATGGCAAACTCTGAGCATGCCTGGGTAAAGGGATTCCCTGGCCCACAGGTTGCCGTGTCTTCTGAATATGGATCCATATCTACTCTCCTCCATTCTCCATCAGATACACTCCTCTTACCGTGAAAGGTTTAGAAGGTCAGAGGGTTCTAGCTTCCAGAATTTAAACTAACTCATTCCTATCGAAAATAATAATAGTTCAGTAATTATTAAATTTATTTCCAGGCTAGATTACAAAAGTCTTTTAACCATATCATCAGCAAAATAATTCCGAATTGCATCTATGGAAAAATATGCTCTGGGTTTAACCAACAACCAATTTAGGAAAATAGCTTTTGGAACCTGACCCATTCCTATATTGGGAAGGGCTCAATAGTTTGTTCTTATCTCCCCAGCCCGCACCCCTTGTTCAGTTTATCTTTTAATATAATAAAGTCCTCCATTTGCCATATGAAGATAGTCATTCTTGATTTGGGACTCACTCTATAGCCCTTGTTACTCATCATCAGTTAACCAGAAGATTGAGTACGAACCTCCCATACACACTGGCATCCTACGTGGGAATTCTGGTCCTCCGGGCCCTGGATTGGCTCGCTGACAGTGATGGAGAAGCAGCCATCAACACCCATCTTGACATCAGCAGAAAGGAGAGGCTGGAGAGAGTAGGCGAAGACACAGAGGGCACTGGAATGTTTCTCACCTGCAGTTATTCAGATGGAAGCCAATGAGAGCCTGGAACAAAGGGATGGCCTTCGGGGCAGGGAGATTTGTGTAGGTAAGAGATGCAGCAGAGGTAAAATCCGTAAGAGTCAGCTAATTGCTCATGGGGTGGGCTAAGGACCATGAAGAAGGGATGAAGACCTGAAAATCTTCTATCATCCCCCAAGTGCCAGTGCTCCCATCTCTTCTGTGCTCCCAGAGAGTCTCCTTCCATTTTCTCTAGGTATGAGTCTTACCCCAGACTAGACTGTAAATTAGATGAAGACAGGAAACCGGTCTGCTTGATCTTTCACTCCCTAGCCTCTAAGTGTAACACCTAGCACCCAGTGGTTTATCAACACAAGTTTTAATGGTCACCCTCCTGCCCTAGGAAGAGGCCCCACATGTCTCCTTTTCAGAAACAAGACTAGTAGAACTTCAAAACCCTTCTTTCCTTGGGCTCCACATAATCAGTGTGCATCCTTCTCCACCTGCTGTGAGTTCAAGAGCTGTATGCTCTCCTGGACTGCAAATACCTCTTTAAAATGAATCGATCCTCTTCAGAATCTTCTCCAAAATTTCCAGCAAGTTTTCCTGTTTTCATCCCGCCTCCCACCACTCTACCCCAGTCATCTCTATTCCCCAAAATCTAGCCTTCTTTTAAACTCATGTATACATTTTTTGCTAGGGGATTTTATCTGTATTTTGATATATTCTATTTCTTAGTAAACATAGGAAAGAGCGTCTCTTTTTGTGTAAGTGTGGAGTCCTGCACAATGTCCTCTTAGTTTTCATATGCCTTCCTTCAAGACCCTACTGAAATAGTCTTCTGTGCCTCAAAGCCAGTGGGGTTTTGCACAAGGACTGGAAGGGCTGAGTCCCACGTGGAGTGAGGCCACTGTCTATTAACCACTTGGCACCTCATGTTTACCACTTTGATGGATAAATAAGCTGTCAGTTGCCTGAAAATCCCATTCTTAAGTGGTAATGGAGAGCTCTGGCGCTCATCTTCCTTAAATTCATAAATTCGGACCAGTTTCACCTAAGAGTATTTTTCTTAACTACTTTAATTCAACTTGACCCTACCTAAGACATTAAACCTAACAAATATTTATTAAGCTCCTCTATAAAAGGGACTCTGACGACTTCTTGTCTTTTCATGGGATACCCAAGATCATCTTTCCAGTTAACCCCCATGTCTTACTATTTCACTATTTGAGCTAAGTATCAACTGTAAACATAAAGATTTCCAATGTTCAAGCTTCTTTTAAATTATTTCTGAGAATGTTTGGTAAGCTGGTGCCTTGTTCTTAATTAGAACGTTTCCCCCATAATGATTAATTTTATGTGTCATGGTAGCTGGGCCATGGTGCCTAGACACGTGGCCAAACATAATTCTGGATGTTTCTGTGAGGGTGTTTTGAATGAGATTAACATTCAAATCAGTGGACTTTGAGTGAAGCAGATTCCCCTCTATAATGCGTGTGGGCTTCATTCAATCAGTTGAATAGAACAAAAGACTGACCACCTCCTCCCCCCAAACAAGGGACAATTCTGCCAGCAGACAGTCTTTGGACTTGAACTGCAGCAATGGCTCTTCCCTGGGTTCCCACCTGCCAGCCCTATCTTACCCGCAGATTTTGAACCTGCCTGCCTCCATAATCACATGAGCCAATTTTTTAAAAATAAATGTCTTTCTGTATATAATTTACACATCCGATTGGTTCTGTTTCTCCGGAGAATCCTGAGTAATACACCCCCATTCACGATCCAGGTCTTTGAGATGGAAGATTTCATCTTGGCAGAAAAGAAATTGTGCGTAGTTCTGAGAGCTTGTTAGAGATTCTGTTTAAAGATCTACAGAAGGAAAAGAAGCAAGGATGCTCTGGAGGTCTGACCCATGACCAGGCAAATGACACGGGGGAATAAATCCCAGGGAGAACTAAGGGAGAGAAGTAGCCTCTTATAATAGTATCCCAGAAGTGATCTAAGAAATTACATAGGTCTCTGAAAGGGTCTCAATAATCAATGCAATTTGATTAATTGACTTTAAAATATGTTAAAGTTTTATTTTCAGGTTCCATTGTGTATTTTTTGTGTATTACTCTGTGCAGTTATTTCATCCAAAACCACAGGGGACAGAGCACCAAATCCACGTTAAAACAATTGGTATGATATTAGTGTTGACACAGTGCTAGGGTACACGGTATCTACTCTGCTTTTCCACTGTTAATTCCAGTCCTTATTGCTCACAGAAAGCAGCAAAGCTTTCCTTTTCTCATCTGCCCCATACAGATATGCCCAGTTTATGCAATGAATGGGTTTCTGCAAAGGTATGTGATGCATACCTTTGTGAATTACTTTATATTTTGAAGACACATTAGGGGAATTGGCTATTTCAAAGAAACTTTACAAGTATCTCATTTCTTAATGTCATAAGTCATTCTGATTCAAGACCATAACAACCCCCTGATGTATTAGCTTATGAAGTTCTATTTTTTGCTTTAGAGGTTTAATTAAGATAAGATAAAACTATACCTAATAACATTCATTTGCCTGAAAGAGTTATTGCAGAATGCCTAATGTATTACCAGAAAGTAGTTTAATGTCTCAAATAAATGCCAAGTTGTTCAAATCACACTGATTGACAACTTCATTAGGTATAAACGTCACCATTATCCCTACTGTCCTGCATTTTTTAGGAAGAAAACATTCACACGGTGAAGGGAATCAGAATCTATTTTTATATCCCTAGAGTTATAAACATTTGTATCAAAATATTTACAATTATAGTATATGAAATATCAATCTATTAAAGGAGAAGCCAAATACAGTACTAGAACAATCCACCAATGTAATGCAAATTACATGAGACATAAATGTCACAGAAATAAAGTAAAAGACAAAGGAATACATGGTTCACTCCAGTCATGGTTTGACTTTTCAACGTAATGCGAGTATCTCTTTTGGGTATATCTGATATGTAAGTATGCTTCTGCACATAAGACAGCCTTCTATAATCATGTGATAATTAAATCATAATTAAAAAGTTCGTCATCCCACAGTTTTGCTTGCCATCTCTCTACCCCCAACCCATGTAATCTGGTGGCCTGCCCTCAACAGTCCCTTAACCAGGATGAACATAGAGCAATATACTTAGTCATCGTCCTTTTACAGAAATACCAACAATCATGGCATGACAACTCCCCAGAAAGGCAAAGTATGTAAGAGATGGGATAAGGAGAGAGCTGGGAGAAGGAAAGCAGGCAAGATGCCTCAGATTCCCCCTGGGGTAGATCTTCTTCTCGAGTAATAAAGGAAACGTCTTCCCAAAACAACCCCTTCTGACAGAATCTGAGATGGCTTGAAATAGCTGCTCCAGGCCAGAGCAATGCCTGCTTAACCAGGAATAGCATACTGCTACTAAGTCCTATATAGAAATGCTCCTATGGCAACAGACAGTCCAATTGCCAACTGACTGGGTACCACAAGAGTTTTTGCTTTTTATTTTTTCTCTTAAAGAAAATATCTGCCCATCACCTATATTTTTATTTGTCCCATGGGAATTTTCTAGTTTTCCTGGGAATGCAGGCCCTCTGTTCTAATCATGACTGAAATCTAGTCTGTTTAATACTTTACAGTGATATAGCACCTTTCGCCCAAGAATCTCTTTGGTTTTGGTTTGTGTGTGTTTTACTAAACTCTCAGAATTGCCCTGCCTCACCTGTGGGATAGGCAGGGCCTCTGAAAGGCAATGGCTCCAGCCCGTGTCACAGAGAGAGCTACCACTGAGCCTAGGAGTCCCAATCCCCAATGCAAATGATTAGACAAAATGTCATCTAAAGTTATAATTTAGAGGGAGAGTAATAAATCATGTTACAAGGAACCATGTCCATCTCTCTCCCAGTATGTGCTTCAAAGAAACACTGATGGCATAGACAGGGGGTTCTAAAAACATAACCCTCCTGTAGCACTGTCACGAGATTGCCCCTGGGTCCCATAATTTGTGTGGTGCTTTCACCATGGAATTGGTCATTAGTGGCTTTACAGAAATGCCAAAAGAGCTGCTCTGGCTTTAAGCAAGAGGCCTAGCAAAGTCCATAGCAAGAGGTCTCTGTGAGGGACAGCTGTGTGAGGTCCGGTCTGGGTTCTGACCATCCCCCAGGCCTTCCACTGTGAAAAGTTCTCTTTCTTGGTTTCACTCACCCACCAATTTGGCCTTAGGACTCTATCTCTTTCTCCCATTTCGTCACAAATACCACTGAGTTCCACAGTTAAATATCTGTTCTAAAGAGGGATAATGGCTTGCTGGCCAAAGCCCTCGGATAGGCCCTTCAGACTGGAATGTGATGTTTTGCTTTGGGTCAGAAAGGCGGGATGGCTTCCGGGCTTAGCATATTCGACACGAAAACAAGATCTGCTCTTGCTGGAACTTGTACCGCTATTTGAACTTGATGCAATAGGTCTGAGAACCGCAGGGCGAGACCCAGAATTCAGCCTCAGCAGTGGAGCCAGTGGTGTGGCAGCTGATGGGGCCCCAGGCAGTGTGTGTGACTGCGACCAGCTGGAGGCCAAGTCTGGGGGCTGCAGAGAGGCCCTCTGGCTCATCGGGGAGCAGCGGAGAACTAGCCAGCTACTTTCTCCCAAGGGCAGGGGGCTCCACGGTACAGAACCTCCTCAGGAATGGTTTGGATTTCAGCCTCTCCCACCCTACTTCCCCTCCCCGCCCCCCTCCCCTCTCTTGCTTTTTCCTGCATAGTATCTTCCACGTCCCTCCCAGATTCAACGGCTTCCTTCTCCCCACCCCCCTGATCCCCGTGAATTTGTTCGGCCTTATTTCTTTCTCAGAACTAGATAGAGCACGCCGATGATGAAGCTAGAGCAGAAGCAGATCCAGGTCAGGATGAAGGAGTAGCCGTGGTGACTGTTCCCGTAGTTGGTTCCATAACCACCAGCGTAATGATGCGTATAGATAGACACCCCGACCATAATGCACAACCCTGCAAGGGGGGAAAAAAGTTTCATTTTGGGGGTTGTTTTACATTAAAACCAAGAAAAAAAATGTATAACTTTTCAAATCTCCTATTTCCCTTATAGCAAAATGGGAAATTTCACTGGGGAAATAAAACCTGGTTGTTTAGCCCCATACGATAGTTCTGTTGATTTGCCTTGAACCAACCTTGAGGGCTGTGTTGATGAACTAGAGGTTTATTTAAGAGGTTTATTTAAAAGTTGATAAACTAGAGGTTTATTTAAAACCCCCACTGGTTTGTGCAGCTCCGAGCGCGAAGTAAAACACAGAGCTTCACGTCCACCCCCAGCCTTTCCCTCTGGACCCCAGCGTAGGGAGGCCGGCTGCCCAGGATGCCAAAGCACACAGCTTTAAGACCAAATCGCACGTTCGGGAAGAACGGCGGAAGGATGAGAACCACGCTGACATGCCCGGTGGCAGTGGCTTCATCTGAGGACTCCCCCCTTCCCGCCCTCAAGTGTCTTGCGCACAAGTGCGTATAACGGGCGTGGCTCGGCCACTTGGTAGCCCCCCACCGGGAGCGCTGGGTTGAAACAGGGCAGTCTGTTCAGTGCAGAGGACAGCGCTTATTCCAAGCACTAGCAGGGGTTCTCAAAACGAGGACAAACAATCAGAGTAAAAGTGTCCACAGCAGCTTCGCTGAGCCACGTGCCCATCTGCCCACATCGCCAAGAGCACCCGTGGGAAGACCACCCTAAAAGCGTTTCCACCATCGACTGCAGCCCGCCCCGACGGTACTCACAGCACACCAGCATGGTGGCCCCGGAGAGGAAGAAGCGGTTTCCTTTCTCCATGGTGAACAGCTGGAACACGAAGACCACGAGGGAGATGACGGAGAAGATGATGGACAGGATCATGAAGGCCTGCACGGCCTTGAGGGCGTCTGCGGACACCGGAAGAGGAGAACAAGGCTATTAGGCTAAGCAGTCCCTGGCAGGCTGCACCCTTCCCTGCTCACCGCCATCGCCAGTGCCGAACACAGTCCTCTCAGACGTACCTTCACTGGCATATGACAGGACGTCATCGCAGCCACCGTTGGTACAGTTTTTCCAAAGACCGACTGATGCTCTTGTAACATCCGAAACCACCCAGACCTGAAACCAAAAGGAAACAACCCGTTGCTTAAAAGCTGACCCTCGGCTTTAAAAGGAAAAGAAACAGCAAATCAGATTTGTGGCAGGATCGAATGTTCAGCAACACCGCATATGGGGCCACCGATATGGCTAAGCACCCCACCTCTTGGTGGAAATGAGGTCTAAAACTGAAGCCACGGGGGTGCCAGGAGAGAAGGTGGGAGATTGTGTGACTGAAGAAAAATCACATAGCTTCTCTGGGCTTCACATTCCTCATTACTAGAAAGAAAAGAAAAGAAAAGAAAAGAAAAGAAAAGAAAAGAAAAAAGAAAGAAAGAAAGAAAAAAGAAGGAAGAAAGAAAAAGAAAGAAAGAAAGAAAGAAAGAAAGAAAGAAAGAAAGAAAGAAAGAAAGAAAGAAATTCAATCATAGTGGTTTAAAAGCCTGAGGTTCTAAGAAACAGAAACACGGGGTGAGGCAATTGGTTTTGAGTATGTACCAACCATACACTATCAAGACCATTTTAGGGACGGCTGGGGGGCTCAGTCGGTGAAGTGTCTGCCTTCTGCTCAGGTCATGATCTTGGGGTCCCGAGGTCGAGTCCCACAGGGGGCTCTCTGCTCAGCGGGGAGTCTACTTCTCCTTCTCCCTCTGCCCCTCCCCCCTGCTCATGCTCACTCTCTCCATCTCTGTCTCTGTCTCTCTCTCAAATAAATAAACAAAATCTTAAAAAAAAAAAAAGACCATTTCATGTAAGGGCCTAAGGGGGTGTGGGGCCCCCTGAAAGTAGAAGAGTGACCAACATGTATTCCCAAGGCTCACTGTGGTGCCAGTGTCCCTTCCCACCCCGCCCAAGAAAAAAAATTATTCTTCAGGAAAACAAACACTCAGCTTGTCCACGCAGAGCACCTGTTGGAATGGGCATTGCTGGAAGGACAGGGCCAAGGATGTGTGATCACCTGCTCTAGATGCAATAAACAACTGTATGCCAAGCCGTATATTAGGGGCTGATAATTTCGATATTCAGCACTTTGGCATCCACTAATGCCGTCTGAAGTCATTTATCAGGCTTGTCATCCTCAGAGACTTGGGGTTGGGGCACAGAATGGCCCACCTGCAGTCTGGAGGAGGGCTCATGGGCTAGGAGTCCTAAATCAGCCTTGCTCGTGTTGACCACATCCACCCACGGGAGCAAAACTCTTCTATCTGAACTTCAAAATCCATTTGTCCTTTAACTGCAACATGGACCTAAACAGACTGTGGAGCCACCGTTTGCCTGTCCAGTGATGGGTGGCCTTGATTTTTGTGTGCGGAGAGCAGTCTCGTTCCTTTCTGAGAAAAGCACAGTAGAAGCAAATCTGATGCTATAAACAACCGCTAGAGGTCAGAGTAGCCCAAGGTTCAGAGAGAAACATATTTTTACATTGTTTTGCCTGAGTGAGTGAATTCCGTGGAACCAGGTTAATCCGGCACACTTCCTACCTTCGCATGCTCCTCTCAGCTCCGAATTTCAATGTGTCAGTCTGGCCACCAAAGCTTCTCACCGTCTCTCTCCACCTCTATCCTTCTAATCAAGGTTCCCAGGAGGAAAAGAATCTCTGCTCTCAGTACGGGGAGGTCACCATTGTGCCCTGAACAAAGCCTCTCCCTCCCACCGGGGCACCGAGGCCAGCACTCCTGCCTGCAGGGCATCCCTGGGCTCCTTCCAGGATTCGTCCTCCTCCAGGAGACCCCGCCTATCTACCCTTCCTCCAAGCTCTACCTCCGGACAAGGTTCTACCAGAAACTAAGGAAGCCTCATTGTCTTCTCCAGCCTCTAGCCGCCTACAGCCCTGGTGGGATCGCTCTGGTAGACCCTGGCTATTCTCCTCCGGTTATTTCATGATTTGAAGTGCGAGTGTGTGCTCTTTTTTTTTTCCCACAACTAAACTGTATATTCCCGAGGGGCAGGGATTGTGGCTCAAACTTCCCTTGTAGGACTTTATATAAATATTCAGATAACTTCTGGGTGAATGAATGAACAAAAGAATGTATTACTCACATTGGCAATGGTGGAGACAAATAACATGATGACAGTGGCGATGTGGACCACAAAGATACCAGCCAGTAATACCAACATCTTGGCTTTTTGATGCCTCAAAGAGCAGCGAGAGTTCTGAAAAGAAAGAAGATAAATGGGGGGAAAGGGTTACTGTCAGATTCAATCAGACAATTCAGCCTTCCCACAGGTGTGGACTGTCTGCTAAAATCAGGAGGAGCTGCAATAAACACCATTACGATTTCATTATAAATTCCTGAAAACATCTTGTTAACCTAGTTTCCTAAATGCCTATTCGTCTATTTACATATACCTAAATATAAACGTAATTCTGCTTCTCAAGTATTTATATATTCATCCCTCTAATAAAGCCTGTTTCCCGAAAAACACACACACACACACTTTATCCCTGTTAATGTTTTATTTTGTTCATGTTTTAAGAACCTTAAGACTTTGATTTTTAAAAGGCTTTTCACAGCTCTAATTTCCAGGTGCCTGTGCAACAATGTCATATAAATGTCCATTGTCCACTAGGGAAGTGTCCAAGGCTCTGGCAAACTGCTCACCCAGCGGTATTAATAGAAGTGGATCCCTTCTGCAGAATAGTAGCTATTACTCAATGCCCATAGACTGAATAGGCTACTAATTTGCTCCCAGGTGAGATATAAAATGGAAGAGCCACAACTTCTGTTATTATAATGCCGTTTGGTATTCAATAATTATAACAACCTAATTGCAGTGTCACGGTCTGATCACCTACTGATTGAACATTTCAGATCCGCAGTGCAGCACCTGAGCCTTTGGGCTGTGTGTGCCTCGTGGCAGGGACTCTGCTATTGGTCTAGGGCTTGATGCTGTATTTTCTTTGACGCAGTATGTCAGTTCCGGGGCTTTAGAAGTAACGCAGACTGAAACACCACTGAACGAGCCTCCTATCTGTGCATGACATTTACACAACGTCCAATGCTTCAGGACTCCATGGAGAAGATAGGCAAATGCATGAATCACATGATGGGAGGCCTGGGAACGAATACGGATTAAGAATGGGCATAGATAAACCAAACTATTCAACCACAATTTCAGCAGAGGAGAAGGGAGCCCATGGTTCATAAAAGAAATCATAAAGAGGGGCGCCTGGGTGGCGCAGTCATTAAGCATCTGCCTTCGGCTCAGGGCGTGATCAGGGCGTGATCCTGGCGTTACGGGATCGAGCCCCACATCAGGCTCCTCCGCTAGGAGCCTGCTTCTTCCTCTCACACTCCCCCTGCTGTGTTCCCTCTCTCACTGGCTGTCTCTCTGTCAAATAAATAAATAAAATTAAAAAAAAAAAAAGAAATCATAAAGAAGGGAGCTCATTGATGATAAAGAAAGTGTCAAGGATGCACATGGGAGCGGCTATGCTGGTTTATGTCAGCTGCAGAGGGAGGGTTTATCGTGCCTGAGATAGTTAGGATGCAATGCAGTCTCAAGGGACTTCAAAAGGAAAGGGCTGGAGGTTATTCACACCAGGGTGGATGTGTGGATGTCCACACCTAGGGAGGAGATGGCTGAGCACATCCTGCAATTGTCCCACTTCTCTCTCTCGCTCCACCTAATTTTGTTGAAGCTTTGAGCCTGCTTGAGCCACTTTTCTATTGTCCCGGGTACTTAGTGGCCAGCACGGATGCTATCATCTCAACATTTCAAGTGCCTTTTATCTCTTCTCACTTTCCTCATCAGATACTCGAAATCTAGAATGTTCTTAAAAAAAAAAATCTAGAATGTTCTAATGTACACAAAGGGGCCTGCTCTTTGCAGGCCAGGAATGAGAGTCAGACCTTGACGTCCACCGTCCATCCCAACCTTCTCCAACAACCCCTGCCTTCCTTCCCAGGCCAGGCATCGCCCTCCAATCCAGGCTACTTTGTAGGGATTTGTCCAATTTCACTGTGAATGACAAAAATCATGAAGTTTATCCTGCTATCTCAGGGGAGAGCTTGGAGCTTTCATGCCTGCTATTAATAATCTCCTCGCACACTCAAATTCTTTTTTGTTTTCCGCGGGTTCCCGCATACCTCCACAATTTTCTGCTTGACTTTAATGCACAGTGAAAAGAGATTTTTGAATTAAACAGGTTGAGTTAGAATCATCTAGTCATTTCCTTCCATCCTCTGTAAAGTGGGGGCCATAATGCCGATCCCAGAGGAAAATACAAGGTAATGGACCATGTTTGTGAAACTAGCAACGTCCACCACATGGCTGGCACTAACGGGGCTGCTTTGGTTGTGGTTATTAGCATTACTATTATTATTATTCTACGAAACTGACAGTAGCTGCAGCTGTTGCCAACATAACGAGTCAGTTAATCACCAGGTTACCCCATGTTAAGTACAAGCAATAGGATATCTGCCATGTACTTCATCAGGCAGTGTCTACAAACCATTTTGGTCCTCTTAGAAATTGCCCTTATGCCTAATCCCTGCCCTGTGAGTGGGGAGACTACTAAGAACACACCCACGGGAATCAGAAGGAACAAGCTCACTCTTCTCATCCCTGTCCCAACTGTCCTCCTGACACCCCCAAAATTCACACCATCACTGGATCCTGATCTTGCCCTTCATGGGGAAAGAAAGAGTCTGACTGTAGGGAATTGCAAATCTTACATTAAAAGTTGTATGTTTAATCCTCCTTGGGCTCTATAAATGTCTTTTTTATTCCTTTGGCTTCTAACCGACAAACATCCTCCTCCTGATAGGGGGACGTGGTTGAGGGGCCCAGAACGGAATGTGATACACCAAGTGAGGCCTCTTAAACGAGGTGGAGCGCTGTGAGTTCCCTGCTTTACATGCTGTTGGGAATTCAGCAGCACTTTCTGTCTCCTTGGGTTGCTATGTAACCCTCCAGAGTAAGTCTCATTGCTTTCATCCCTACTCACCCTCTCCATTTTGATGACTTGATCATTACTGCATTCCACAACCCTCTTTCTACTGCACCTCACTTTGGCCCATCCACTGCACCCCCAGCCTCTGGATCTCACTCCTGATCTAGAGGGTAATGGCCTTATGAACGAGAGGTCCTAGAGTGCCCTGCCGTGTAGTGTCCCCTGTTTTACAGGGCCTGGCACTTCCCCATGTGTGTTGTGTGCGTTCTGCTTTTGCGTCCTGGCCCCTTTACCCTTCAGGTCAGTTGTCTGCAGAGGCTCTCTTTGCCTGACCTGAGCAGTGTTTGGTCCCTGGCCCGAACATGATGCATTTTAACTAGGTGTGCTCTGGTCTGCTTATGAAATGAGACCCATCGCCACCGTCACAGGAACCAAGGCTGGATCTCACTCCTGATCAATACCAAAGCCCCACCTGATCATTACCCCCCTGCCTGGTGCAGCCTGGAGGAGTGGGCAGGGGAATCAAGCAAAGAAGTGACTCTCTCATCTTAGATTCCTGTGGTTGTGCCACTTCTGTCTACCAAGGAAAGGAGCAAAATGTCTTGGATTAGCTGGAGCTCTTAGTGTACAGAACACAGAATTCCCTCTGCTTTTGCCTGCTGCATCCAGCCAGAAGTAGGGGCTATTTAGCTGCAGCTAGCACATAATGTATGTAGCTTCTCCATCTTTTCACTGCCCCCAGTTTGTCAGGTTTCATTAGTGTCATCCATTGTCAGGTTACAGGGGCTTCCATTGTTTTCAGTGGCCCTCCCCAACTCATTTGGAAACAGAACGAACTATCTTCTTAAATTTCTGACCTGAATTATCCCTTCCAGTCCCTCTACTAAAGAGCCCCCAGCAGAGAAACCCTCAGCCAAAGGTGGGGTAGAAGGGCAAATCTTGATATCTTTACAGACAACCATGAGAGATACCTAGTGGGTGGATGTCTGGGGATCTATCGAGTAGCAGAGCACAATGGGAATAAATAACAGAAGGTCTCAGGCTCTTGAAACTTCCATCCACCCACTACTTGCAGTGTAGCTTGCAGGGAGACTCATTCCCTACCCTGGTGTGTATCTTGCGTCATAAAAAAGCACTGAAAAGAGACCTTTTCTGAACATTCATATCATTGGAAGTACTGGCCGCTACAACTTTCCTTCTTGGCAATTTGTTTCACTAAAACAGAAATTGGCTTCTTCCTCACACCTCCCTAAAATGCTTTGGATGGCACTCTCCAGTGGAAAGCATACCCTTAGTCACAGCTGGGCAGCTCAAACCAGGAAGTACAAAATAACAGCATTGCAATTCTGAACACTTAGGCACAATGCCTGCCCCTCAGAACATTTGGTGCACTGGGCAGTCCCAAAGTTTGTCAGTTGGTTGCTGGGAACTCCCATAACATTATTTATGGTACTTCAACTCTCAGACCCAAGCCCATAGAGCCAGTCCATTCACAGTGTTCTCAAAGAATAGGACATCCACTGACTATTCCATGTGAGGTGCCAGGAACACATTTCTCCACCCATCACTGTAAGCAGAGTACGACTTCTTGGGACAGGGATGCTCAGGGCTATCACTGCACTGGGTGGGAAACTGAGAAAAGTATAGGAGGCACAAACGTTGACTCTAGACAGAAGTTGAGTGTTAAGAGAAAAGGAAGTTAGAAACTTAAAGTCACACATCAGCTCTCTGATATCCCCTTTTCTTTTGTTCTTTCTTCCAAATGCGTAGGCCAGCCAGTTCCCTTTCCACCACCACCATCTTTTATTCTTGACCATGCTTCCCCTTTTCTTCTCGAATTGCTCAGCCCACAGAGGACCACCAGTCTCTTTATGTCCTTCGTCCCGATGCAAACCTCACAACCACTGACCATTCTAGATTTGGATAAGTTCTTTGCTAAAAGAAAACTAGGACAGTTAGTGGAAATGACCTTGAGAATTACAATTGCTGGTGACTGGAGGTGTAAACGACTAATTAATGTGAGGTGGGGGTGGGGGAGATAACTGCCCTCTCCAGTTGTCTCCATTCACTTAAATCTTTATTGTTTTCTTGTCTTCCTTTTATGCCTTCCTACTCCTCTAAAATATGAAAGAATCAAAGGACCATATCTCTGAGACTGCCTTGCATTGCCTCTTTGCCTTTGCTTTTCGAGTGCTCTGACCATGAGGAGTCAATCAGGCCTCTGTGAACACCTTTCCTTTTCTGATGAGGACCTAATACTGCAGAGACTTTGAGGATAATTGACTTCTAAAGACACAGCAGGGGACTTGAGATGTTCAGAATTTGGATCCATGGTTGTTAAGCTAACTTCTTCCTGCCTTGGAGTATGTGTGTTTACGGAACGCCTGCCACCAGGGTCTGGGAGATACAGTTCTTTAAGGGTGGTCTAAGTCACAATAAGTGGGAACAATACACCAGAACAGAACAATCAAAAACCCACTTCTCCAGCAAAGGAAGTGGTGGAAATCCTGGGCTTGAATCACTGAAGAACTAGCCTGAACCTCGGGGTGTAACATAATCGGAAATGGGGCTGGAGGGTGGAGACGGCGGGGGCTGTGTGAGCAGGGGGGAGTCTCGCAGAGCTCAAATGTCCATGATTCATTTGAGAGTGGGTGAGATTCCCCCAGACAAAGTCACAGCGGAGGCATCCTCTACCAGATGGTGCAAGAGAGTTTTCTGAGAGCATGTGAATCGGCTGGCTAGCTAGAAAACGGTTCAGTCATTTTCCTAACCGCCTCGGATAACCCAGTCTTCTCTGGGGAGAAGGGAGTAATAATGGCCAGCTGCCAAATCCCCCGTCTCTCCTTCCACTCATCCCACTTTTATTGCCCAAAGCACAGTCAGGTCATGAGTCCTTCCTCCATCATTTACCCCTCATCTATTCCTTACTTGCTGCTCACATTGTCCTTGTCCCGTTTAGATCCTAGCCTGGACCACAGCATCAGCCTCTGGCATGGTCCTCCTTCTAAGCGCCCCCCCCTCCCCCCGACATATGCTCCATGCCACGGCATTATCCGACCTTGTCGCTCCTCTGCTCAAGATCCTCCAAACATCTCAGCACCCCCTCCACCCAGCCCTGGAAAAGAGATTCTAAACACCTTACTCCAGCCCTGGGAATCCTGAGAATGTGGTTTCCAAAGAAAAAGCCCTGCTTTTAAGTATCCTTCCTCCAGGAACTACCTATCGAACATTTTTCAAGGAAGCTCAAACCCTGCCTCCTCTAGGAAGCCTTCCCAGATACACAGAAGTAGTCATTTTCCCCACTACGCTATAGTCCTTACATGGCCCTTTATTAAAACTGCTAGTGGCAGCCTGGCTGGTAACAGAATTACTTATGGAAATATTTGGCTCCCCAACCCCTAAGATTCTAAGTTTCTGAAGGGAGAGTCTTACCTATGACAGGTACCAAGTAAACTTCCATTCAGTGAGCAAATAAATGTTGTTAGGAAGGCAATTTTTTTTCTTACATACATGAACTTTAGTCCTTTGTAATTTTTAGAAATTATTTATATGTTACTATAACTATGTATGGATCATCTTATCATATGCAACCTCTGTGTTACATACTGCTATATAAATACCTTTGTAAACATGAATATTTCCCGAGTAAGTCTGACATTTAAATGTACAAGGGTATATATGTGTTTGTTGTCTTTTATTTAAGAAGAAATAAGTAGATGCAAAGAAAATAGCTTAAATTTCTAAACACTGATTTATCCACGGATTTAACTTCTCTATCTCTTTAAGTTATAGAATCTCTGGACTGAGAAGAGGGGCCTTAAAATTCCTCCCCAATATATGAACCTCAACTACAAATCTACACCGCAGAACTATCTAGGTCATGCTTAAACACCTCCTGTGACGGGGAGCTCATTACTTGCCAAGACCCTCCCATCAGGAAGTCCTTCTGACAATGCATCAGAACCTGCTCTTGGCAACTACTACCCTTAATCTCAGTTCTGCCCTTCATCCAGAGTGGCCTCTTCAGACCTTCTCTAGAACAGTGACCTTTGCAGCAGAACTTTCCAGCTACCGGAGAACTAGCCAAAAGACATCACCTTAGATCCCCAAATCTCAATCACATCATAACACAGTCTTGATTTTATTCAACTGTTAGACATTATTCTGTCTTCTCATTGATTCATGTTTTCCCGATGATGGAATCTCCATCTCTTTCTGGAAAACTGTGAACTTTGAAGAAAGCTGTCTCACACCATCTGACCAAGGACGTGGTGCTTCCTGCCAGGCACGAGAGAAGATGAAAGACAAAGCTGCCCTGGTCACACGATCTCCAGGAGTCAGCCCCTATCCCTGCCCCATCTCCCTAGCGTCACATCCAGCGGCCGCCGCTTCTCCCTGTGTAGAGTGGCAGCACCAGCGCCCTTCTGTCCTCTACACATCAGGATCATGCTGCTTTGGTCGGCTTGTTTTGATGTGTTTGTGTCCCCTGGAGGATCATTTGGGTTGGCAAAGTGGATGTCCATTTAACACAAAAGCAGAAACGGAAACACTCTCTTTTGGGAGCAGTCGGAGAGGATGTATCCGGAGGAGGAAAAGGCTGGGATTAAAAGCAGGTGGAGTGGATGAGACCTTGGATGAGCCTTTCTGGCCATTGTTATTGTTGTTCTATGTCAGGCGTACTTTCCATTCTAAATGTTGTTTTTACGCAAGGGTGGGAGAGGGGGATGTTAATTTCTCCGTGGGAAACATGGGGAGAGAAAGAATCCCAACGGACCATTTCCTCCTGCCTCTGGATATCTCATGTTTGGTGTGGAAGGAAAGAATTTCAGGTTGTACTTCACTCTACCCACATCATTCTGGGGCCTGATGTTTTTACATGAGGGGCAGGTTTTATGACCAGAAGAAACATCAGACATCAAGCCACAAAAGTAACTACAGGCTCCAGGGAAAACAACTATGTTTTCATGGTCTTGGGGGAAAGGGAGCTCCATCTCCCAAATGTGGTCTATCGATAATGAATGGGGGTTATTATAGAAAGAGGAGTGTGTGTCTGACACTGGTATAAACAAGCACAGACTCTTGCATAGTTAAGGATAAAGAACCAGGGGATGGGGGTGGGGGAACAAGCATGCTATTAAAAAAAAAAAAAGGAAGGAAGGAAAGAAGGACAGAAGGAAGGAACGGAGAAAGAAAGAAAGAAAGAAAGAAAGAAAGAAAGAAAGAAAGAAAGAAAGAAAGAAAGAAAGAGGAGCACCTATTAGAAAACCAAAATCTGAAACAAATTTTGCCTCTGAGTAACTGCTGACTCTGGGAAAACCCCATTACCTCTGGCTGGCGGCTCCTACAGGGACAGAGTACATAGCGGTAGAGCGTGGGTGCCAGGTTCGAATCCTGATGCCACAGATTCCCTTTTTTTTTATGTCAGTGTTGTTGAGGCATAATTGGCATGTAAAAATTTTAAGATACCTAACGCATACATTGAGGGGATTCGTTGACTCCAGCACTTCTTAACTGGGATCGATAGACCTCAGAGGGTTAGTGTGAGGATTCCTGCCTGCGCCCAAAGGCTGTATGGTTGTCGGTTTTTCTTCTCGTTCCTTTATGCACCAGGAGAAGCTCCGGCCAGCAAACTGGGCTTTAAGCTTCTCTGGCAGAATCTGAGGGCCAGCAACTTTGCTAAAGGCAAACAAGTAGCATGAATCTTGTTTTTGCAAATGCTCCCAAGGAGAATAACCTCTCTCTCTCATTTCCCCTTGTCCTCCTTCGTGTCCAAGGAGGGGGTGGATCTGGCAACATCTGCAAAGGCTCAGGCCAGACGTGGGCCGCCAGGCGGGGCTGGCCCACGCCCCCAGACCGCAGCTGGCCAGGCCGCTGGGCGATGGCCCCCGGGTGGGGACAGAAGCCGCAGTTGTCTTCTGCTTCTGACAAAAGAGGAGTGTTTTGCAAGGGAGAGGTTGCCAAGACAATAACTAGGGGTTGGGAAGAAAATCAAGGTGTGGCCCGGGCCCCGCGGCGCTTGGGCGGGTCGCCAGTAGGTGGCGCCAGCATGCTTCCCCCAGCAGAGCCGCTGCCCGGAGAGTCCCGGAGCTGGGAGGGAGGCAGCCGGCAGCCAGAGGCGGGCCAGAGGGCTGGGTGGGCGGCTGGGACTCTTAGTGTTTTTGAGGGCACTTGGTTCTTTAGGGTCGAGAGGCATCGAGGCTCTTTACTCCGATCTCTGAACAAAGGAGGAAATGCACCTTCCCCAGAGCTCAACCGGAATCAGAACAGAAGCCCACCGTCTCCCATCTTCCAAGCCAGGCCACTCCCACTCCCGGATTTGTCTCAGGGCTCTCGGCAGATGTTCTAGAACCAGAGCTCCCCTTCACTCTGTTCCTCCCACCAGCTCCTAGTTAATCAGTGGGTCGGCACAGCCCCTCAAAACCGTGCCCAGGGCAGCCGCTGCTTCACTGAGGAGACCCACCAGCAGAGCCAGCTCTGGGCCACCCCCAAAACCCAAACCAGATCCCCATACTGCAAGCCCTGAGACTCGCTTCCAACATTCCATCCAGGCCCCCGCCCACAGCACCCGGGTCCCTTCGCCACCAAAGCCGCATCCGGCAAAGCGAAGCTGGAACACACCCGCCAGCCCAACTCACGGTTTTGGGGTTGCAAACCTCTCTCCAGTTCCCCATCTCCAGCCCCCTAGGGAGGGGTCTTTGATTATTTGAAAGAAGCCAAAGGATCAAAGACCTCATTTTGCTCTTAGCTCTGATCTGACCCTTCCAAAAAGAGGAAAAACATCAAGGGAGATCACTGCCCTGTTGGCATAAATATTCAATGGAAATTCGAATGACACCAAGACTGTATCGACCTACCTTTGTTACTTGAGCAACAAACGTCCCCCCCTCTGAGGGGACAAAGAACAGAATATTTGGCCCTAAGGACTGTTCTGAAACACTGAGGGTGGGTGATCTCCAGACAAGAAGGGAAGGAAATAAGGGGCGCCTGGGTGGCTCAGTCGGTTAAGCTTCCGCCTCTGATCTCAGCTCAGGTCTTGATCTCAGGGTCGTGAGTTCAAGCCCCACATTGGGCTCCACACTGGCGGTGAAGCCTACTTAAAAAAAAAAAAAAAAAAAGGAAGGAAGGAAGGAAGAGCGGAATCCTCCTCACGCTTCTCCCTTGCTCTTTGACCTTCTCCCTGTCTTTCTCTTTCCACTTCACTCCTCCCTCTTCTCAGGCTTCCCAGTGGCACCTCTTCTCTCCCTCAACACACAGGCCTAAGGAAACACGGGCATTTGGACTTGCTCCCTCCCCCTTCTCTCCTCCTATTCGCTCTCATCCACACCTTCACCACCACACCCTCCCGCTGCCGGGTCTCACTCCCAGGGAAGAGGGTGGAGTTCCTTTCCCAGGACCAGTTCAGTTTCTCCCTGAACCTGGTTTGGTTACCAGGGAATCCCTTGCTGTTGTGAGTGTCTTAACAGGCTTATATAGCCTGCTTCTTCTCATCGGAGCTGGCCCCCTTGATGTTTCATTAATCAAACCTCTTCCTTGTCTTCCAAGAGCTGGGAGAACGCTCATCACTATCTGATGACAAGGCCTAAGGAATCTCAGAGTCGGCGAGCAGAGGAGGCTGCCTGGGCCCTCAGTCCTCTGTAAAATGCCCTGCAATGCAGCGTGAGGCCTCATTTAACTTTTTTACCAATTTTTATGGGTTAAACTATTAGCATGAGCCAAGGGATTTCCGAAACAGGATGATAACATCTTAGAATGCTAGAATTTCAGAGCCACAAGGAGCCTTGGAGACCATCAAGTTCAGTTCCCTCAGTCAAGAAGACAAGTGACTTGCCCATGGTCATTGGGCAGAGTCAGGCCAAGACCACAGCCCTCCAGCTCCCCGGCCACTTTGCGTCAGCCCCAAGATTCTGGCCCCCACTTTCAATATTCTCGATCTTAATGACTCCATTTGAAGGGAGAATTCATGAAACAGACTCAGGAACTACAAAAGCTGCCACATCCACATAAAACCAGTGGCACCAAGAGCAGAGGAGTCCACTTTAGTTCCAAGGAAGTGCCCATATCCAAAACAGGGAAGAAAACGCTGACTCGAAGATTTTTAAAAAGGAAGAGAGATAAACAGCAATCTCCACAAGGGCTTGTATGTTTGTCTTTATGTTTCAGGGTCAGTGGAGCTCCCAGTTAAATTGAGAGAAATCATTTTACCCAGTCTAGACACCAGGGACTGAAGCGTTAGGAAGAGCGGTTTCAAGACATGTGTGTTTGGGGGATGGGGTATTGAGTCAAGTAAATTCCTAACTAGAACCATATTTGGGCTCCTTTGATTACTGAACAGAAATTCGGGATCATCTAAGCAGAACTAGGAAGAGTATTAGAGAAGAGAAATTTATAGTCAGAAAATTTCAGATCTACCATGGCTAAAGATTACGAGCTCTTCTCAAGGACTGACATCCATTTTGCAAGCCAGCAATTAGTCCGGGGTTACAATGGATCTGCAACTTGGGCTTGTAGTTACGACAGGTGGTAACAGTGCAAAGGTGTGAGCTACAAGACCTATAAACCAAGTTATGGGATCACCCTAACAGGGCCAAGTTAGAAGCCTGTGTCTCTGGTATCGGACTGATTTAACCATGACCTCGTGGGTAGCAACCGGGTGTGTCCCTCTGAGTATGTGCCTCCAAGAGTCCCAAATGTCTCCGAGCTTTTGTGTTAGGCAGCCATGTATATACATGTGGTAAGTTAAAGAAGAAACCATATTCATGTGTTTGGAAAATGAAATACCTCAGAATCAAATCATGTGGATATGGCTGACGATGTATATAGTTTCAAAGCTTTAAAAATGCTTCCTGTTGGTTTTGAGTCTCAGGTAATAATAATACTGATCCATCAAGTTTTACCCATTAAATATTAATAAAGGGTTAAGCATTTAGAGGATAAGGGACATTGGAAAGAGCAACAACAAAAACGAAATAGAGAATTTCCGCACGCCCAGGACTGCAGAACTAGGGACAAAGTATAGAAGTTACAGAGAAGCCTACACAGATTTAAGATTTTCTAATAATTAGAGCTGTCCAGTAATGCAGGGGCGGCATGGGGGGGCATAGAGGCACCCTCTGGGGTAGGGAGCCGCCCTATTCTGGATATTTTAAGGACATGTAAAATGGCCATCTGTCCAAGGTGCTGTTAAAATAGGATTTCTACACATGGTGGGAGAATGAATGAATTGATCTTCAAACCAAGAATCCCTCCCAAACTGAGAATTTGATGCACAAAATTAAAGATAGAACATAACTAAATTTGCCTCGTGCCCTTTTCTGTGGCCGTTTTTCAGATATACTCCCCGATCAGGCTCTGCGGAGTCTACAGAACAGCATTTTGCTTCCTCTGTAAGCCTTCTAGGTCTCTGACTGCTCTCTCCCTCCATTGACCCCAGTGCATCTGGCATGAACTAGAGCCCCCAGAGCCCCCAGACCAAGCCAAGAGGCTCTGCATCCCCGGATGGTCTTTATGGAGCCCACTCCCAAGGCTCCCTAGAGTCTGCATGGTCCCCGGGACCTGGATGGGCCTAACCTGGTCTCCGGAAGGAAGCAGGAAGAGTTGGGAAAGTCACAGTCTTTCTGGGCAGTGGAAGGGATGACTTTCCTTTCCTCAGATATGTGCCCCGTACTGCTGGGAGGTAGCCAGCCTCTGTTCTGGGATGTAGTCCGCTCTGGCTTGGCCCTTGATGGCCTTCTGCCAACTCCCAGGACAGTGTAGTGCCCTCAAACAATGTAAAATCTGGGGGGTCCTCTGACCAGGACGCCAGACCGGATGGCCTGCCGCCCTCCAGACCGCACTCCACCCCCGCCCCATTCTTCCGAGTCTACGCTGGAATCCAACCCGCCTCTGAGGGTGGGAGGCAGCAGGGGGAAAAAATAACCCTCACATTTCAGTATTGTCCAAGACTTACAGCTGAAATCCAGAACAACTCCTGCCGCTAAGGAGCTCCCTCACTATTTCTCGGAGGCAGCAGGGAAAGCAGGAATTAGAACAGCATTTTCGTAACTGCCCTTGAACTTCGGGAAATAACACAGTGTATTTTCTCACAGCGCTACAGAGTAATGGGAAATGCTGCCCCAAAAACGCAATGCAGGATGGTCGACACCCTCCGGTTTGTCTGCTGACTGGTGAAGTATTGCGTGTAGCTTAAACTCGCACAGAACTACGAGAAGATTCGTACTAGATTCACAGAATACCATTAGTATCAACTTCAATAATGGCTCCCCTTAATCCACAGCCATGTAATCTGGAAATAATAAACATTTTAAGCAAATGTGGGAGTTCCCTGCATCTTGAAAAGTTTCCCTTGCACTTAATCATCCCCTCGAGGCCAGTTTTACAAGGCGCCTTGTCTCTACAATGTACACAGGCTGATTGCATTTAAATCTCTTCCAACGAGCGGCATTTCTAAAGGAAAAGCCTAATTTCGTCAGACAAGCTGAATCCTGTCATTTTCCTCGGCTTGTTTATGTAGAGGGGAATAAAAAACCCAGTATCTATGTTGAAATGGGCCACACCTCACCCAGAATGCTAACCTAAAACAAAACAAAAGCAAATAGAAATCACCCTTCTTCCTTTCTCCAGATTCACTTTACGATTAGCACGAGTGTTTGCACAACCACATTTGGGAAGAGTAAGACGACACATGGTCCAAAACAACCACTGCCTTCCATGCAGAAAAATTCCACATCCACCTAGAAACAATTATTTTATTATTTCTAATATGCCATCTTTTCACTCAACACTAAAATTTCTGGGGTGGAAGCACGAAGCCATTCAATCTTTCTTTTTTTTTACAGGAAGAGATGAAGTTCCCCTGCTCCACCCTCTCCTCCAAACCCGGTTTCCCTCCAGCCTCTTCCCATCCTCTGCATCTGGCGAGAAGAGAAGGAGCTCCGGATTCCACATCAGGCTGATTTGCACCAAATGAAACTCTCCCGCAGTTTATTTGAAACACCAGTCGATACCCCACCTCTCTGTCTTCTTTAAACAAACCCACCCTCTCCTTCCATGCCCAGGGGAGAAAAAACACTGACCTTTAAACAGAAGTGGATGAATGAGCTGAAAGAGCAGTGGAATAAGCAACAGCAAAAGTGAACTGAAAAGCACCCATCTATCCATCATCCAAAAAAGACCAGCAAACAACTGACAAGAGAAACAACTCAAATCCTGAAGCAATCTGAATCAAAAGGGACAACCTGGAAAACATCTGGCAAGTCGGTACGTCCTTTCAAAGGTACGCAGTATTTCCTCCATGAAGAGTCCCTTACCCCTTATCCCGGTGTGTTCCAAAGTCCCTGCTCTCAAGCCAGAAGCCAGTCACTGCAAAACCTAATCACAGCCCAGGCCCGCTGATTTCCCCGACGCCCCCAACCCCCTTCAGAAGGCATTTTTCTGAACCGTATAGAAAAAGTTGTCTGGGTATCCACTTGTAGCCAGAAGTTTCAAGAATTCAGTTCAGAGGATCACAGAAAAATACCCCAAGGAAAAAAGAAAAAGCAAAACTTAGATGACTAGTTCGGAAGAAGGAGCGCAGAGAAGGAAAGAGAAAGTTTGCTGAACTTCCCCGTAGCGTTGGACGCTGTCCTACCTGAGGGTCCCAGTGACTGAGGCGCCCTGAGTGGCAGGAGCTGGTGGCTGCCCGGTCTGGTCCGCTCTTCTGAAGGTATGTGACCGCACTGAGGGGAGGGACCTGCTTCCCGAGGTTATAAGTTTCCAGCGCTGGTGTGCTGGGGTGTGTGATGGGCGGTTTCTTTTCACTCTGTTTTAAAGGAGTTTCTATGAATCAGTCTGACTTTAAAAAAAAAAAAAAAAAAAAAGATTTGTTGGTAAGCTACGCCCTGCTAGGTTGGCAGTTGGTCAAGAGAGGCTGGGAGTGAGCCATCAATTCAAAAAAGCCTGTTAGGCTCCCTCTGACTCACACACACAGACCACAGTGGAAAAAGGAGTGACATTGCTTCAAATGAGTAATAGGAGTCACACAAATAGATCTGTTTACCGAAGCCCATTCCTCCTCACCGAAAAGGAGACTTGGTTACCATGGGCAGAGGCAAAACACAAGATTTCTGTCCAAACGTCATCTGGGGAGGGGGAGAGAAAGGGACAGGGTCCTGCCCATGGAAAGCCTAGCTGATCATCCAAGGAGATCCCCATTCGTCCTCGCCCACCTAAGGCATCGGTGGCTGCCCACTGACAGGAATGATGGGAGTTATTTCTTGTTTGCTTCCCTGCCTGACCCTGGCGCGCTCTCCTATGGATAGCCGTAAGACGAGGCCTGGGAACCAGGAGAGGACACGCTGAGAGCCCTCATAACCCTGCCTCGGAATGATGGAACTAAATAGCTGGCTGGTCTTTAATTACACTCTGAACGAATGCCCATGTGGACTCCTCACATTCGGGAGCAAGTCCTCTGCTTAAGGACTTTGCTCTCTGATCTCCATGTAATAATCGTCTGGACCTTGCTCCACAGCTGAGCTCCACCGGGAGGGGCCCTGGAAGTCACCTAACCCCACAGCCCAGACAGCATTCCCCAGAGACAAGAGCTCAGATGCCTGAGTTCAAGCCCCGCTCTCTGCTTACTGGCTGTGTGGCTATGGACAAACGGACCTCCCCAGGCCTGTCCCCTTGCGCATCAAATGGGGGCAGAAGGTACCTATCTCATAGAGCTGTGGTTAGAAATACACAGAGAGAGGGGCGCCCGGGTGGCTCAGTCAGTTAAGCGTCCTCCTTTGGCTCAGGCCTGGGATGGAGTCCCAGGTCAAGCTCCTGGCTCAGTGGGGAACCTGATTCTCCCCCTGCCTCTGCCTCTCTCTCTCTCTCTCTCTGCCTCTTGTGAATAAATAAAGTCTTTGAAAAAAATACACAGAGAGAGCTTATAATAATGTTCAACCCCTAGAAATGTTCAAGAAATGTTAACCGTGACTATTTTACTGGAGGAGAAACTCAGGCCCAGAGAGGTGACATGACAGACCCAAGGAGACACCATTAATTAGCAGAGGCAGCTTGGATCCCAGTCTGGCACACCCAGGCTACTCTATTTCTGTTCTCTGCTGCATCGTGACAACGTATTTTAATTCAAATTATTCTTTTACAGTTATGCATTTATTCAACCAATACATCTGCACATTGCCACGCATGGGGCGCTGTTCAGAGCATTGGGTCACAGATGTGAGCAAGATCCCCGTCCTCTTGGAACTTCTATTCCATAAAAGAATAGATGGTGGACTGTGGCTATTCACCAAAATTTTGATAAAACTAGATGGTAAAATTGCAGGTGAATTTGAGTTTCTTCTGGGTCACATTTCTGCATTTTCCAAATCTTCTGCAATGAACCTACATTGCTTTGGTTTTTAGGAAAAATATTTTAAAGTGCGAAGGAGAGTATTTTCTGAAGTGGATGCTGGGGAAAACATCACACACACATGTGCGCGCGCACACACACACACACACACACATACACACACACACCGATCTGATACCACATCTTCCCAAGTCCCTGAGAACTGAAGTCTGTCCCTGGAAGGCTGAGACAGTGTAGGTTTTTCATTAGAAACTGGTGATGTGACACAAGATTGCATCAGTTTCTCATACCTTTCTTCACCTCCCCCTCCCCCATCACTCATTTGAGGATAAAAGTGCCTATTTGAGAAAAGCCACTCCCAGGAGTGGGTTAAGAGGCCCTGTGATCTCTGAGCAGCCTAACCCTCGGGGAGGGGAGGAGGATGGTGAGGCCCAGGAACCCTCACCGGCTGTCAGGGCAGAACGACAGAATGACAGAACGACCAGCACAACCTCTCCGAACTGCAACCTGTCAGTCTTCACCTCCAAGACCTTCTGCCAGTTTCAAGCCACACACCTCCCACCCACCCCCCGACCTTCCAGCATGTGAAGGAGACTGGGCTCAGGGGGGTAGAGTCCTGGGATGCTGAGGAGTATGTGGTCTGGTTGCATTTTTTTCTAGAGAAATCTGGAGCCAGGAAACACTGGAGGGGAATCCCTCTCTCCTTGGCCTCCCTGTCAGGCTAACAAAGGAGAAAGGCAGAAACTTCTCTTCAGGTACCGAAATAGAGGAGTCATTTGGCCCTGCTGGATTCCCAAACTGGGTTTGAAAGGAAGAGGCTGTGCGTTGAGGGGGGGGTCCTGGAGACAAGAGTTCCACTTTTCCTCTCCCGCTGCCTGGCAGTGGGGTGGCAAGCGAGCTGCTCTCCCGCATTTCAACTTTAAAGTGAGCCCACGTCCTCGCCTTCCAAAGGGCCTATTAAACCTCACCTGTGCACTTTGCAGACATGTAGGGTTTGGAGAGAAAATCTGAAACGCTTTGAGCTCTTAAAACACACACACACAGTGGTGTTATACAAAGCTAAGTTGTATAAATATTTTTAAAAGACAAATGCCAGTCCAGGAGTGCTAAAGGTTCATGATTAACCCTTGAAATGTCCCTGAACTTATTTTATAAGACAAAGTTATCAAGTCTGGGAAGGAAATCAGATCTGTTCTGGTGGAAGCTCCCGCTTACAGCACCTCTGGATGCGATTAAAATGTTAAGTCTGATTCTTTCCACTGCCATGAGCTTGAGACTGTGGAGAGGAAAGAGTTCGTGGGTCTAAAACCACATGGGGCCGAGAACGCAACTGTCTCTGCCATCTGCTCGGGTCTTTTCAAACTCTTGGGGGTCATCTGCCGCCGTTCTCCTCTGTGCTCCCACGCCCGGCATCTGGAGGGTAGATTAGACGCTTTTGCTTTCCACGTGGGTAAAGAACAGGGCAAAGTTTCATCTGACCTCAGGAAAGTCACATATTCTTGGGAAGGAATGTCCCCTCTTGCCCCGTGCCACAGTGTTACCCTCAAGCACGAGAGTATTTTTTTCCCTCCTTCTGAAGCAATGAGAATCAGCTTCTGGCACGATGCCACTTGGGGCCGATTTTCAAGTTCGAGCTGGTGTAAACACTTTTAATGAATGTATGAATCAAGGGCTTTTCATGATGAGATACTCGGGGAAATCTCCAAAGGTAGGTTTGGCCCCCTGATGGCTCCCAGAGAAGAAAACTAGTAATAGCTTAAATTTGTTTTTGCTCAAACTCGGTTAGCCAAAAGGAATCTCAGACATGTTCCCCAAAGCCATTATATGTGCAGGAGATGTCAATGTTAATATTAGCCAACACTGCTTGAAAGGTAACTAAGTTGATCGAAAGTTATACAGTATCTTCCAGAATCAAATGAGTGTTTGTTCCTTGCCACTCCTATTTGAAACCTGAGGATTCACCAGAAAATTCACGTTCTTCCTTCTTTCCTTCCTGCCATGCTCCTGTCCTTATTTCTCCCTCAGACTGTTTTCTTTCCCCCTGTATCGTTTCCTTTCTCAAATCCCTCTCGGTGGCATGTCATTTGAATATACTTCCACAAAACGGGAAGGCTCTAAAATCCTCTTAGGCTCCCCCTTTCTTGTCTCAGCAAGCTTGTCCCGAAACTGCTTTTGAAAGATAAAATTCATGAAACTCCAAGAGCGTTCCAAGAATCTGGGCCCTCGGCCTGGCACTTGGAGCCGAGTGGAAAGTATTGCCAACCCAGCACCGTGATGTTGTAGAGGAGGCAGGGCTGTTGAAGGCATCTGAACTTGGCAGGGGAAAGGAGCCAACCCTGCCACCTTGGACAGTTACCAGATTGATGCTGATGACTGTCTTTAACTTCTTCAGGCAGCTGGGATGTGTATGGATGTTGGAAAGGGCCGAAAGAACAGAAGGCCTGAGCCCTGTCCACATGGAGGCAGCTTCAAAGCCAGAGAAAAATAAATAACCAGCAAGCAAATAAGTGGTGATCAAATAAAAAGATCTTTCTCCAGCTAATGGCAATGGCAATACTAGAAGGTGGATATTAAAGGTATATCACCTTCCTCGCGTTGCCCTTCACGTTACTGAATGCATTATTACTACTGCTTCACGGACCATTTCAGGGAAAGCACTGAATATTTATAAGTAATTAAAGAGGGACTATCCCACCCTTTGCAGATAGTAGTGGACAGTAGGTCCAGTAAGTAGAAGCTGGCTACACAGCAGTTACCCAATTAAAACCTAGTGCATTTAATGAATGAAGTGTCCAGTCCCCAAATAAAAGAATGTCTTGTCCTCCTTCAAGAATGTCCCCTCCAACTCGGATGCTGATTCGAGCGCCCCTATGGCTAAGCTTTCACAGATGTGAGAAAGCAGTTAGCACATCAGTTTACATTTGCCCGAGGAAAATTGCCAGGGAAGAGGGCACAAAGCTAGATGGCCTAGCATGGGGCTCCACTGGGACTGTGTGGTCAGCAGAGCACACATGACACAGCGATACTCTAGACATGATCTTGAGACCAAGTTAACACTTTCAAGGACATGAGTTGTTTCTTGGTGGTGTTTCTTATTAAGCAAACACTAAATAAAGTAAGTGCATTATGCAGCCTCATTGGAAAATGGAGTATTCTTTCCAGTTAAATTTTAGGATAATTGATTGAATATGTTTAAGTCTTGCAGGACTAAACAGACATCTTTCAAATCCCTAAGACTCACACACATGTGCGTGCACACAAGATGAACTTTGCCATTCCAAACACACGGATGCCAGGTCCGCTCTACTCTTTGTGGGTGGTACATAGGAAGGCTCTCAAGGCTCTGGCACCTGGCAGAGACTGTGGCCACAAGATTCACAACCGTTCTTCCCTAGCAGGGCTGGGTAAATGCTGACGAATACACAAAGCTCCTTTTCCAGACCCTCTGTTTGTTTTCCCCCCTTGGTTAGCACACTGTGCCTTCAGCCAGATGACGGTGCTGTCCAATGCGACTAATTCAGTTTCCTCTTACTCGTTATAGTTTTGCTTTAGTTATCCTTACCTGTGGCTCCACTCAGGCATCTTAACTGGAGTTGGGGGGTCCCTAATCACCGCCACCCATTTGTCCAGGGTGGGCACATCCACAGAGGCTCAAATCAACCACTGTTCTTCCCCATTTTTTTTTAAAGATTTTATTTATTTATTCGACAGAGATAGAGACAGCCAGCGAGAGAGAGAACACAAGCAGGGGGAGTGGGAGAGGAAGAAGCAGGCTCACAGCAGAGGAGCCTGATGTGGGGCTCGATCCCATAACGCCGGGATCACGCCCTGAGCCGAAGGCAGACGCTTAACCGCTGTGCCACCCAGGCGCCCCTGTTCTTCCCCATTTTTACTCTTAAACAGAGACTTCTTCTTGATGTTTGGCAGATATCTTAATCTACCCTTGTACTAACAACTTCTATTTGAAGATCGAAGACCTCGTTGGCTCCGGAACGCCCCGCCTCCTAGGTGGTGCGCTGGGCAGCACTTGCCGGTCATTGAGGGGAAAGCAACCACGAATGAACCAGATGTAGGGAATTCACTCCCACCACTCTGCAAACCTCTGAAACGGTACACAGATACCCGTGACCAAAAGGAGGATGTCCTTTTACTGTTTGATTTCAGATTATAAAAAATGATACATGATCTTTGAACGAAATTCCAATAGTGCATGAAAATGTAAGAACATTAGGGGCGCCTGGGTGGCACAGCGGTTAAGCGTCTGCCTTTGGCTCAGGGCGTGATCCCGGCATTGTGGGATCGAGCCCCACGTCAGGCTCCTCTGCTGTGAGCCTGCTTCTTCCTCTTCCACTCCCCCTGCTTGTGTTCCCTCTCTCGCTGGCTATCTCTGTCGAATAAATAAATAAAATCTTAAAAAAAAAAGAAAATGTAAGAACATTAAAATCATCCAAAACCTCACCTCTGAGATCATTATTGTAAACGTTCTTTCATATATATATATATGAACACATATATATATCTTTCATATATATAAACACATATATATCTTTCATATACATATGAATACATATATATATTTATACATATATAAAATTTTACCCCAGACGCATACATGCTGCATTGATATGTGCTATTATCGCACAAAAGAAAGTCTCGAGGGTCCCTGTAGCTCCACCCCATAGCTTCCCATGTCAATAATGAAGATCTACTTCATTATTTGTATTGGTTACAAACATTCCATCATGTGCATCTACCATAATGGGTACTCACGTTGCTTTGACTTTTTTGTCACCATAAACAGTACCCTGGTGAAACTCTTGGTATACAACATATCTGTACACATAATGACATATTTGCCGTCTTTTTAAATATTGTGTCCCTCGTTAGTTGCACTGGCACATAGTCCTGATTTCATCACTCAGTTGTGTACCGCCTTAGAAAAGCTTAAGCACCCTGGATCCTGTCCCTCATGGCTTTGAGGGTCCCGTCTAGTATTAACATTTTTGGTCACTTTCCCAGTTCTAAAAACTCATGCAAAGTATGTATAGATGGACGCCAAGCAGCTGTTTCTGATCTCTTCCTTCTCTTTTTAACTCATGAACAGTAATTGACGATTCATATTGTTGTCCTTCCAATCTTTCATCTGGGAACATGGAGCCAAATAGGACTGCCCAACCCTACAAATATAGGGCTGGGTGATTGCCAGGAATTTGAGATTTAAAAGATTCTTTAGTTCTGGCTAAATCTCCATGGACTGCTCCATTAGTGTTCTCAACTCGAACACACCCATTTCCCGAAATTCCAGGCTCATGGCATCATTTCACCCTCATTTTATGCCTTAACCCCATGGCTCAGGATGTGACCCTCGTCAGCTGCACAGGCTAGGGTCACACAGAACTCAGAGGGTCAGCAGGAGGTGTGGCCATGACCCTTCCCTAAGGAGCTCCTGGTCCCGTGGGGTCCCCTCAGCAAACTAGTTTCAGCGAAACAAGTCTCTGGTGAGAGAGCTTTTGCCGTGGAATTTCCAGCCTTAGTTCAGAAGCAATGAAATGCAAGGTCCATGCTAGCTGGTGGAAAGTGCCAGCTACAGAGATTCCTCAGCCCAGTGCTGGCTGCCTGACAGCTGAGGCAGGGGCCGGCTCACGGGCACTGGCTCTTGGATGTCTCTTGGGATGTCTCCCTCTTGAGTGGGAGAGCTTTCGGCACAATTCTGAGGATTAGGGTCCATCATAGTATGGACTCCAGAAGGAAGACTTGCTAAAAATAGTAACAACAGAGGGGCATGTGGGTGGATCAGTTGGTCAAGTGTCCAACTCTTGATTTTAGCTCAGGTCACGATCTCAGGGTCATGAGATGGAACCCTGTGTCAGGCTCCGCGCTCAGTACGGCGTCTGCTTGAGATTCTCTCCCTCTCTCCTCTCCCTCCTACTCGTGCATGCTCTCTTTCTCTCTCTCTAAAATAAATAAATAAAATCTTAAAATAATAACAATAACAAAAAAAGAATAACAACTGTAAAGACTTACATTCGCATGTACCTTATGGGTATATGTTCCTTGTATTTTAACCTCTTTTTTCTTTTTTTTACATTATTGGAAGGGTAAAATTGAGGCTCAGAGATGCCTAATTGTTTGGCCAAGGCCACAGAGGTATTAAAGAACAGCACCTAGTTTTCGTAGGTTTGGGTTTATTTTTTTAACTCTTTGTTTGCTGTAAGTTTTCTCTTTCCTCTGTATTGCTTACCTTTCTGTGGCTCGTGGAAGCTATAAGGGGTCTGCTGAAGATCCAGGATGGCCCAAAAAGGTGGAGGATTTCCAGATATGTGAGGTGGGTTTTGAACTACTCCAGTTGGGTGCTATCCAAATTGGAACCTCCTAGTGGCTCAGGAGCAGCTTATGACTTCAAGAGATCCCTTCATCGGGGTGCCTGGGTGGCTCAGTCATTAAACGTCTGCCTTCGGCTCAGGGCGTGATCCTGGCGTTCTGGGATCGAGCCCCACATCAAGCTCCTCCACTGGAAGCCTGCTTCTTCCTCTCCCACTCCCCCTGCTTATGTTCCCTCTCTCACTGGCTGTCTCTATCTCTGTCAAATAAATAAATTAAAAATCTTAAAAAAAAAAAAAAAAGAGAGAGATCCCTTCATCCACATTCTGAGTGGAGAATTCACCGAACCCAAATGACCCCTGCAATGGCCTCTAGGTTCTGCATCCCAGGGTTATCTTGCCTGCCCAGAGATCTGCTGAGAACCAACGTCCCTAGGGAAGCTTCCTTGAGGATCTTGCCCCCAAAAATTCAGTGAACCATCGCAAGCTTGGGTTCTAGGCACCCTTGGGTCATAGCCAGAGACTTTTCCCCAGAAAGGACTCTTAGGGGAGGACAAAGAATTAAAGGTTATGAGGGCTTTATGACAGAAGGTGTATATCTGGTGAATAGATGATTGGGAGGATTTAAGGACACAGTTAAATTATCTTCTAAAAAGGACATAAATTGTTTCCAGAGTACATAGACGAGCTTCCATATATGGGATTTCAAAAGAAGTTACGGTCAGAGAAGCAGCTATTTAGAACTCGGGCAAAGTACTTAAGTTTCCAGTTGGGACAGTGGAGCTCCAGTTGCCAGGAGAAGGAGCTGCATGTTGAGGACAATTCATACCAGGGGGATGAAGAAGCTCGCATGATGGAGCCCCGCTCGGGAGAAGGCTGCAGGGAACATGCTCCTGGCTGGGGGGCAGCCACCCATCTGCGAATATCCCAAAAGAGCAACGCAGAAATCATCTAAGTGCCAAATCATTGAGGCTACCGGAAGGTAAGTCTGCATGAGAGCAGGAGTCCTTCCTTATTCACGGATGCCATCCCAAGCAGCTACAACAGTTCCTGGTGCCCGATAGCTCTTTGTTGAATGAATGAAGCAAAACCTTGCCTAGGTTTGAAAAAAGAATATGGGGTATTCTCAGGAAGAAGGGAGATTGATTAACAATGCATGGTGTTGGGGCGCCTGGGTGACTCAGTCTTCAACCGTCTGCCTTTGGCTCAGGTCATGATCCCGGCATTCTGGGATCGAGCCCCGCATCGGGCTCCCTGCT
>NW_024425119.1:12748840-12800605 GCF_017311325.1 Ursus maritimus | reverse complement strand
CCTGATTCTCCCTCTCCCACTCCTCCTGCTTGTGTTCCCTCTCTTGCTGCCTCTCTCTCTGTTAAATAAATAAATAAAATCTTTAAAAAAAATTAAAAAAAAAAAACAATGCATGGTGTTGCCCTCTTATTTAACCTACCAGCCAGAATAATCAAATAAGAATACCTCAAAGAAAGCAAATCATTCATCACAATAGCAATGAGGAAGCTAAAAACAAAACAAAACAACAACAACGAAAACAAGCCCAGCTGAACAGCTAATGGGAAAGGACCTGGGGAAGATTCCCCACCACGTACGTGCTTATGCTACCCATGTTATAGAGGACAAGAGGAAAACATGACTGCAAGAAAGGGATGTGACATATGAGTGAGCAAGCCATCTGGACTTTTAACTGTCACAAAAAGAAAAGCAAAACGGAGGGTATCGGTTCACAGAAATAGGTGGGTTGAAAATAAAGGTTCAGCTCAACAGATCCAAAATCAGATCCAGGATCTTCTGTCTCACACATGTACTCCTCCTGTATTCCTTACCAGCGGAGCCTTCCCTCACGCCCTGCTTCGTAAGATTAGGAGACGTGCCCCTCTGTGCCCCTAAATCTCTCTGTGCTCACACTCCCCCAGTAAGATTAGGAGACGTGCCCCTCTGTGCCCCTAAACCTCTCTGTGCTCACCCGCCCGCAGTAAGATTAGGAGACGTGCCCCTCTGTGCCCCTAAACCTCTCTGTGCTCACCCGCCCGCAGTAAGATTAGGAGACGTGCCCCTCTGTGCCCCTAAACCTCTCTGTGCTCACCCGCCCGCAGTAAGATTAGGAGACGTGCCCCTCTGTGCCCCTAAACCTCTCTGTGCTCACCCGCCCGCAGTAAGATTAGGAGACGTGCCCCTCTGTGCCCCTAAACCTCTCTGTGCTCCCCCGCCCGCAGTCAGATTAGGAGACGTGCCCCTCTGTGCCCCTAAACCTCTCTGTGCTCACCCGCCCGCAGTAAGATTAGGAGACGTGCCCCTCTGTGCCCCTAAACCTCTCTGTGCTCACCCGCCCGCAGTAAGATTAGGAGACGTGCCCCTCTGTGCCCCTAAACCTCTCTGTGTTCACCCTCCCGCAGACTTCCTCACTAAGTTCTGAGCTCCTTCACACCAAGGCAGCGCGTCTTATTCCTTGCTGCACCTCAGCTCCTAACACAGTATCTTATAGTAAGTAGGCAATAAGGAACCATCCAGAAATTAAATGAATTAATGGTTCCATCATCCTACCCATTCAACCTAGACTTCTCCCTCTCTTACCCTCCATGTCCAAAGTCACCAAGTCCTAGTTAACCCACTTAAAATGTATCTCAGGCCTGACCCCTCCTCTTTGCTAGGGTCTTCTTTCGTGTAGACTCTTCCAGAGTCCTCCTGACATGGGTCTATGTGCCTCTGGGCACTCTCCACTCCAAGCCATCCTCCGTAGCATTAGTGGCAAACTAGCAGCCCACACACATAATTTGTTTAGCCCCGAGAATTTTCTCAAAATAACATGAATGAGTTTCCTATATTTCAAACAAAATTTTGGTTTTAAGTCAGAGGGGCTGGAAACCAAGGCAGCTGATTCCCACATGGCCGCAATGAGCTGGAAGGAGCTGGAGGCCTGGAGCCTGCCACCTTTAGCAGGGCCATCCCCCCCTTCCTGCTTGGCCTGCTTCCCTTGGCTTACGGGCCTGTAGGCACGGATGCTTGTAGTGCCTCGTCTTTCCTGCCACAGGAGTTACCTGTATGAAACACAGACCTCATCAAATCGGATCACACGACTGCAATCTAACTTTGCTGGCAAAATAAAATCATGGTATGCATTCCATGCCCGTCACACACTGACTCCATTCACCTTTCAAGCCTATGCCTTCCTCTTTCTCAGCCTGCACCCCGAATGTGCTGGGCATTTTCCCATCTCTGAGGCTTTGCTCGAGCTCTGTTCTCTAGCTTGAGCGGCTGGCCCTGTGCTGTAGTGGCCGAGAGACCATGCTGGAATCAGACTGCTTAGGTGCAAATCCTCTCTAAGCCTTCCTCATCTATAAAATGGGGATAATACTAGTTGATACTTCATGGGCTTATGGGGAGGAGCAAATAAGTACTATTAGTAAAATTCTTCATACAGGGCCTGGCACATAGCAAGGCCTTAACAGGTGATCCCCGTCTTATTGCTGCTGTTGTCCTGCCCTTCTGTCCCTGAAGCAATGCTGTTCCACCTCCATAGCCGGTTCAAATGTCACCTTCTCCGTGAAGCCTTCCTCACCCTCCCACCCCGCCCTAAACAGAGTGAGTAATGAGAATTTTGCGCATACCTCTAGGATGGCTCTGACCACATCCTCTCACCTTTAGCGATACCGTGTCCATCCCCTATGTGCAGCACTCACTCCATAGGACGAACTTGGACATTTTCTAGAACCCAGTGTCCAGACACTAGGTGCTCAGTGTTTCCTGGATGAGTTGGGTTGGATGTGAAGATAGAAACAGCCAGAGGGCTGGGGCCCCCGGGTGACTTAGTTGGTTAAGCGTCTGCCTTCGGCTCAGGTCATGATCCCAGGGTTCTGGGATCAAGCCCCGAGTCGGTCTCTCTGATCAGCAGAGAGCTTGCTTCTCCCTCTCCCCATCCCCTGCTCGTGCCCTCTCTTGCTATCTCTCTCTCTCTCTTTCTGACAAATAAATAAATAAAATCTTTTAAAAAAAGAAAAAGAAATAGCCAGAGGGTCCATTTTGTCCCAGAGTTCTCTACACCAAAGGTTGTCATGAGATGCCCTTTGTCACCAGAAAGCAGTCAATGAAGGATAATAAAAAGGGAAAGGAGAAATTCAGAGCACTGAGCAAGTACAACACTTAATTGTGTGATTTTGCTTCTCTGACCCTCAGTTTTCTTACTCGTGCGACGACAGAGGTAATAATGCCTTTCCAACCTCACTGGAATATACAAGGATCTGATGCAGGTAACATAGTTGCAAACGTTTTGCAAACTACAAAATCTTCATTCCAGTGCCTGGCACAACCTGCAACCCTTATTTAATTACAAGAATTGGAGGGCACAAAAATGAACTTGCTAAAGGACCTGGACTGCTAACACACAGTTATAAAATATGCATGTGGGTGGGAAAGGGAAGAATTAGACACACACACACACACCCTGCAAAAAGCACCAAAAATCCATGATGGGACTTCACCAAGAATACCAGGCTTAGTCTGAAAACCAGCTTTGTCACTTTGAAGGACTCTGGGCAAGTTCCTAACCTTTTTGAGCCTCAACGTCTTCACTCCAAAACAAAGAGAATGAAATCCATCCCAGAAGGTTGAGAGGAAGATGGAGCGAGACGACATATGTAGAAACTTTGAACGGTACCTGCCACAGAGGCTCTCCATGAATGTCCACAGACTCTGTTAGCGATCATCAATCAGCATTAGATACAAGAAAGTTAGAAATACCCATTTGAATTTAAGTATGATGTTAATAACATCAGAATGAAAGTGTAATACGTATCTTCTGATTTGGGATGGAGGGTAACCTAGTGTTTAAAACCCTCTACTCAGATCAAAGCCCTTGCAGCCCTGCTTCCTGACCACTCACCTGGGTCTCTGCAGCCGCTTCCTATCTGCCCCCAACCTCAGGCGCTGTGTTCTAGTTCTTATCTCCTCTTCCCAGAGTGCCTTTCCCAAACTACCATGTCTCCCTGCTATGGGAAGCCGTTCACTAGCAACCCACTCTTGTCAGGACACGGACCCCTCTACTTGATGACCATGCAAGGCCTTTTACAGTCTGATTGTACCTGTCTCCCCAGTCCCAGCTGTCACCAACCCGTCACCCCACCCCTCATGCCTCACATCCCAGCCACACAGTTCTAGCATACCTTCAAGCCTTCCATAGCCCGCCTTGATAAAAACCCTTTCTCCTCTGGCCTGTCCTCCAAGACTCAGCGTGGGCATCAACTTCTCCGGGAAGACACTGTTTACCCCATTGTGGATTTGGTGCCCATCCTGGGAGCTCCCACAGGCTCTGAGCGCACCTGTCTTTAGCATTCATCACAAGGAAACACAATATTCATTTACTTGTCTGTCTCCCCTTTTCCGTTAGATGGCAAGATCCCGGAAGGCAAGAATGGTCTTTAGTGTTTGAATTCTCACCAATTACCAACCATGCCTAAGCATAGTTGGTACTCTGTTATTTTTGTTGAACAAAATATATTTCTAAGGGAATAGAAGAGGTGAAAATGTGTTGGTTACAACATTAATGTACTCTAAGTAGGTTAATCTCTTGCCTCCCCCCCCCGCAAAAAAAAATCACTCATTTCCTTTTTTTAAAAACATTTTGTTTATTTATCTGAGAGAGAGAGACAGAGAGAGCACCTGCGAGTAGGGGGAAGGGCAGAGAGAGGCTGAGAATCCCAAGCAGACTCTGTGCTGAGCACAGAGTCCAACTCGGGGCTCAATCTCGCAACCTTGAGATCATGACCTGAGCTGAAATCAAGAGTCAGACGCTCAACCGACTGAGCCGCCCAGGTGCCCCTCATCTCCTATCTTTAGGAACTTACTTTTACAGACATAAAGAAGTCAAAACTTAAGGGATGGTGGATGCGAGGCCCTCTAGCATTATGTCTAAGCACACAGACGTTGGTGTTAGACAGAGGCTGAGATTCAATTGTGGCCATATTACTTACTAACTGGGAGGCCTAGGCATATTGGGCAACCTCTCTTAGGCTCTGCTTCCCTCCCTACAAAACAAATATAATTAGAGTACATGCTTCATAAAGTTTTTATGGCAATAAGACAAGATGATGCGGGTGAAACACAGTGGCTGGCATATAATAAGTGTTCAATAAATGTTAAAAAGAAATTAAGGGTTAAGAAGTCCTAGTAACTGCCTTTTGATCAATGAATCAGCAAGGGTTTAAATGCCTATCTGTTGGACCCTTGGGAAACAAAGAGAGGCCCGCATCACCAGCACGATAGAGACTCTCAATGGTATGTGGGAGGACGGCGTAGAAAGCCACAGAAATGCTTGTCCTCTATGCTGAGAGGTGGGCCTGAGCTCAGGCATGAGCATGCCCACCGGCAAAGTGGCTCAAACACTGCAGAAGCTGAATGTGGTATTTGCAGCCGGCCCTGCTCTTCCTGTCACCCACACTGCTAGCCTCTGTGGACTTTTAATTTGCTCTGAAACACTCAGCTGCCTGGGCCCCAGGCTTTTTTCCCCCCAACCTTCCAATGCCTTCTGGCCTTCTTGACTCACTTAATTTTTGATTCCCTCAGGTCTTATCCAGGCCAGTTTTCAATGCCTGAAACTCTCCTAGGGTCATAGTTAGCTTTACGAGATTTTTATCATAGGGCTTTTGAGCACTCTCATGCGTGAGCAGTCAAGATCAGTAAAAGAAAGGAAGAGATAGTGCCTGAGGAGGGCGGAAGTCCCGGAGCTGACTCTCCCAAGGTCCCAATCTGAGGGACACTCCCAGGGAAGGACGGGTTAGGCAATTTGCAACCATGATGCCAGTGAGCAGGTGCCTTCTGTAAGGGAGGCTTTCAGAAGCTCCTGGCCCCTTGGCTGATGTCTGCTTTAGTCCTACTCCTTGGTCACCCTCATTCATATCCTCCCTGCCTTTTCCCGACTCCCCTGTCCCAGCGGCAGCCCCAGGCCCTTGACATGCTCTGGCAGCCGCAGGTCCAAGGATGCGATCCAACCACACCCCCACCCACTTCTGGTGACAGGGATACATCAAGTAACCTCTCCGTGTCCCCCATTTAGTCATCAACCGCAGGCAGAGAGTTCCACAGTGAAATCCGAGCCTCACTGCTATTAGTACCCCTCAGACTCCTGACAGGGTGCCCATCATCTATTTCACAGCATTATGTAATACCCTGATACGATAGCGAGAGGTATGATCTCCTGAACGCTTTATATGTACCTCATGACAGCCCTGTTTAAAAAAAAAAAAAAAGTAGCATTCTCAATTTGGAGATGAGGAAACTGAGGCTCAGAGAATTAAGTAGCATACCCGGTCACAAGCTTGGGAGGTAGCCAAGCAGGTCTTGAACTCCCAGCCCTCAAGCTGAGGGCAGAGCCCCTGCTCCTCCACCCCTGCCCCCTCCCCAGCCAACACCTGCTAGAGTGAGGAATACTCCCACAGCCGTGCTGCCTCCAAGTTCTGGATGCAGCCATGGGGACCCTTGGACATTCCTGGTAAATTTCGGGATGCTGACATGTCTGCCTAAAGGGGATATTTAGGCAACATGATTGTTTTGCTTTCAAGTGTGTAACATACAGGACACAGAGAAGGAAAACGTTCTTTGCGCTGCACTGAATTTCAGTGTAATGATACCAGTTTGGACCCTTTCATTCCTTCTTCCGATTAGATAAAGCTTTTTCAGCTCTCCCAAGGTTTAGATTTGACCTCACCCCCTGCGTTTTGAATTTCCTCTGGCTACTTACTCACTGACTTTCCCCTCTGCTAAGTACTTAACTCAGCTTAGACCATGCACTTCTAGTACTTGGTCTCTCAAGTTTTGCCTCAAATGTCACCTTCTTAGTAAGGACTCCTCTGGTCACCCGTTCTAAAATTGCAACCCCTCCCCAACACTTCCCACCCCGCTTTGCTGTTTCTCTAAGCGATCTGCTTACTATCCCACACACTCCATATCCTCCTCAGTTCTCCATCAGAGCATAAGCCCCCCGAGAGCAGGTGTTGGTTTATGATTTTCCTTATGGCTGCATTCCCAGAGCAGGGTCTGGTAGGTGCTCAGGACTCACTGGTTGAAAGCTTGGTGTTTTGTTTCCAGTTACTTCAGCCGAGTTAGTTCGCTCTCTTTCATCAACTATAAAGTCCTCAAAGATACGAAGCAGATCCTATGTATCTTCTGCATCCCCACACACTTTCGGAGATGCCAGGAACATAGAAGTTATTTTAAAATCCACTGGCCTGATTGAGGAACAAATCTATGCAAAATTGAGGGCCATCAGCCCACTATTGAGGGACGTGGATGTTTTTTGCCATTGTGAATTTACGTCCGCTTGAAGACATTCAGTCGACATGGCAGGGTTAGAGGTGGGGTACTTCTCCTTTATTCTTTGATTTCTCCTTTATTCCTCAGGATTAACTGCTGGGGACCCTTTGTACCTTCCCAAGCGAGTTTTCTCTTCTGCTAGCACTGGAAGGCAATTGGGTTCTCCCTGTACCTGTCACTCTGACAGCTCCCTGTGCTAGGAACGGAATTCAGCATGCTGTACAAATTCTCGCGCCGGCGGGGTCTGGGTGAGCATGCGCATTCCTCGGACCAGAGCGGGAGTGACTGGCTCAGAGGGCAGACAGGTTTTGCCCCTGCCCTGCCTCCACAAGCCAGGATGGGCGTGCGCCGCCTGCCCCGTGCACAGGTCGTGCCCGGGAGAAGTCGTGGACTTCCATGGCTGTCTCACTCGCAGTGTGTGTGTGTGTGTGCACGTGCCTTTGCACATGTGAGCACAAGCACGTGTGTGCCCAGCCAGCTCTGCCTGATTCTCTGCCCTCCCGAGATGGGCTGGCTCCTCTGCGAGCACTGGGGTGTTGAAATCCTCCCGTGGGAGGGACCGGCTTTGACCCTAAGAGAATGCTCAAGGTGCCGAGTCAGAGGCTTAGCTCCATCGGCCACCACCCAAATCAGGCCACAAGTTGCAGTGGTTAGACAATGAAATCATCTTTTCTTCTGGTTTTGGTGGTTACTATTTTTAACTGTGTCGAATGGTCAGGAAGAACCTAGGGGAAGATAGCCAGAGCAGCAGAGACCAGTTTCCTGGCTTAGGAGTCCCACAGCCCAGGGATAGTTTCCTGTTTGCTGGAGGAGAGCTGTGTGTGTGTGTGTGTGTGTGTGTGTGTGTGTCTGTGTCTGTGCGCGCGCGCGCGCGCGCGCACACTGCGACGGGAGGGGGGTTGCATTATTCCCTTACAGTTTTTAAGGTTTTGCAACATTTTAAGGAAGAGAAATAAGAAATCTATGCCTCTGCCCAGGCTCTTCATAGCCATTATTTTTCTGCTGGGGAAGGAGGGTTGACGAGCAGGAGAGAGCCACAGAAAGAGGGAGAGCAGCATGGAAAAAAAAAAAGTCCGCTCTGGTGGAACAGGATGTACTTAAAATTCTCCCTGTCTGCTATCCATCCACAAACCGGCCTCTCCATGGGTGTGGGAGGCCACTGCGACTTCATACATATTTATAGTACTCGACAGATTTGTGGAGCCCAACTCTAACAATGTATTTTAAACGAAGCTAGATGAAATGTATCTCTAGTCCCTGGGAAAGTTCTTAAAATTGTGTTTGGTTGGTTTTTTGGACGTGCTATAGTGTGGAGAGATGGTGCTGGCTGAAGTGTCACAGATAATCACAGTGTGTGAAGCTGACGTGAGTCTGGGTGGGAGCCGGGTGACCCAGACGAGAACGGGCCACCCTGGAAGCATGCCAGGCACTCCAGCTAGCCTGACTGCTCCCAGATCTCGGGGCCCCCAGAAGCAGGGTGTAGGTGCCCCAATGCAAGTAACTCTCTGTCCCCCAAAGGTCTCTGAGGATCGAGGCTCCCCGGCGGTCAAGTTTTCTGGAATCAGAATGTAGACGTCATGAGCCCAAACCTCAATATTCTGTTTTCTCTGGTCTCCCCACTATATTGCAGGAGTTTCTGGGTCTGAACCCCAAAATATATTTATGTTATTTTCTAAATTAAACCCAGGCCTAAGTGAACTTCGCCAGCCCCTATTTTTCTCTGCATGAACAGCTTCTTTACTGACCTGACCAGGCCCTTGGTTTCATTTGCAAAGTAAGAATATTGAACTCAGGGCTCTTCCAACGAAAAAATTCCAAGATTCAGTGGAAGGGAAGGAAAAATAAAATAAGATGAAATCAGAGAGGGAGACAAACCATAAGAGACTCTTAGCTCTAGGAAACAAAGTGAGGGTTGCCGGAGGGGAGGAGGGGGTGGGAAGATGGGATAGTTGGGGGTTGGGCATTAAGGAGGGCACTTGATGGAATGAGCACTGGGTGTTATATACAACTGATAATCACAAAATTCTACCCTTGAAACTAATCATACACTATGTGTTACCTAAATTGAATTTAAATGAAAAATAAAGAAAAATAAATACATTCAATAGCACTCCTTCAATCCCAGAGCCTTTTTTTTTTTCTTTTTTGCTGAGTCCTGCTAATCATTCCCCTGCCTTACTTCCTGTTTTGTGGGGTTTTTTTCCTCCATTCCAAAGGTATCAACACTAGTTCGTCTTTTAAGCTGCTCGATGCTGGATGACTAGGTCTATCTTCCTAGGGATTTCTTTGGTTTCTGTGGTTTTTTAAGGGAATTGATACCACCTAAGCTCCTCAGAATCACCAGCTTCAAAGACCATTTCATATCCAATTCAAGGCCTGTAGATGGCTCCTTCCCTTCCCACCCCTGCGGCCACCTCAGCCCCCTCATCCCTGCTACGGTGCAACGTGGCCCTATGGCTCTAGCCGACTTCATATCTTATCCAGCCCTCCAGTCACCGGCAGGAGTCCCACTCCTTTGTCTTCACAATAACATTCCCATACAGTTTCCCCTTCTCTCTGAACCTGTCTGTGTCCCACCTTCCTTCAAGCCTTGGCCTAGCTCCACTGCTGGGAGACGCATGCTCCCTTCGTGCTCTTTTCTTTGCCCTTTTGATCAAATACCCCCGTCATGCTCTAATGGCTTCATGTTTATTCAGCGATCCCCTTTCTAAGGACAAGGGCAAGACTGTGCCTGCCCTTTCTTCTGTACCAGTGAAATGTTGCCATGTCACGGCCCCTGCTTCCTCTGCTCGGTGTCCGATGCAGGACCAGGTACACAGATGTTCAATATTGCTCTTGGAGGATTGGCAACAATTAAGGAACCTAACTGAGCTTGAATTTGCAACCGACTCAAGAGCAACGGGGCTGGTGCCAGCCCACGAACTGCATGTGCCCGTTGCAGTAGGGGTGCATATCCAGGGCTAGTACAATGGAGGCTCAGGGCTGGACCTAGGCTGCAAGGCCAGCTTGAAGAAGGCTGAGCTCCCAACGCGTTTTGCTTGTTCTGCAACTAGTGACCTCTCTTGGTTTTTATTCTCATCTCTGCAAATTAGGGGTGAGATGACTAAGCCAAGAAATCCTATGATGAAAGACTCGCCACAGGGGTATCATTGTATTTCTGTAAACATGATAGTCTCTGTAGAATCAACCTGTAAGGCAGTTTACATCGAATGATAAGGATTCCGAGATGTTTGCTCATATTTCCTGTGCAAACATGACATATAACCTGAGGAACAAAAGGCTTTCTTCTCTCTCCCCTAATGCCACATCCACTATTGGCAAGAGTGACCAAGAGGGGATCCTGGGAAGATTATGGCCTTCTTTCCTTTATTTGCACTCAATAAAGGATGAAAAAACACTGTCCTAAAAGTTTGTTTTGAGTGCTCAGAAATGACACCCTTTCCTCTGCAGTCTTTCTGGATTTAATAGTCTCCTTGATGCCACAGGAAGTCTTCTGTGCATCCTCCAAAAATACCATCTCTCATGAGAAGCCTGCAGAGTTATACTGTGCCTTTCAGCTCTAGGGCTCCTGTTGGAGGACTTGTGTGATCCCCTCAGGACTGTCTGCAGGGTTCCAGAAGCAGGGCAAAGACATGGAGTGTCATCATGGAAAAAAAATGCCACTGTTGGGACCTCACATCCTCCCTCAAAGGCTCTGTGGAAGAAGCCACAATGAGGGCATCAGTCTACACTTGACCACACTCTTACTCTATGCTGACATAGGTTTGTCCTCTGGTGGCCAAGAAAGGTTATTCTTGAAGGTGTCAGGGTATGCACAAGAGCATAAACTCAAGGAAAGTGGTTTATATTTTCTTCTAATAGGAACCCTATCTTGTTACAAGTTCTAGAATGCAAGTCTGCACTTTACATCGTTTCATGATAAACTGAGCCTTCTATCCTGGTGTATCTCATTCGGATACCTCCGGCTCTGTGCTCCGTCACCAGGACCTACCACTTCAATTCTGCATTCCCACAACCAGAGTCATAAACCTGGAAGGAACCTCCTCAAGCAGGTTCGGCTACAGAATTAAATCAACCCGCCGAGTGAAACAGGTGGTGGCAGGTTCACGCACCTTCGGCAAAAGTCATCCTGAGGGAAACTTATTGGTGACCCGAAATCTTCCTTTCGGGGTCGAGCGGCTGATTTCCAACCTTTCAGGCTATGACACTGTTTTTTCCTTTTCACTTCATTACACCACCTACGAGACATGCTGGCATTACTGTTTTTAAATAAAATGAATGAAAATAGATTGGATTGGGGAATTTTAGAATTTCTTGAAATCACAGAAGGCCTCCTGGGGTAACCTGAACCAGACTGGACGTCCATGAAGAAGAGGCTCTGGAGTCAGAGGAACCAGATTTATCTGATTTCCAGCTGCAGGGCCTTGGATGAGGCATTCAGCCTCCCTCGGCCTCTGTCTCCTCATCTGTAAAATGGGGTAATGTTACCCAGCTGATTGAGTGATTAGTAACAATAAATGTGATAAATAGAATTGCCTGGCACGCAGGCATACAATAAATGGTAGATTTAATCTAAAATATGAACATCGGAGGAGTAAGAGTCACGTCATGAACACTCATAGATGGAGAAAAGTTTATGGCTGGGATATTTTCTCTAGCTTGGGTCACCAAAGGATTAAATTAACACATGCAAGAGGGCAGAGCTAAGCATAACAGGTGAAAAGAAAGGTGGAGAACAAGTCAACAGAAAGGAACATTCCACAAGAAATGACACCTTTGGAATCCAAAGACAAGGGCTGGGTTTTGAGATTAGTCACTGCTGAGGAGCATCGAGCTGGAGAGAGCGTGGTGGGGTCCTCCTGGGCAGGAAATCTACATGGCAGGGACCTGAGCTGTGACAGGAGAAAGGCCATTTCCCTCCTTTCTGGACAGGCCTGCTGGCACCAGGGAAGGAAGTGAACCCAAACACCAGGTCTCCCACCACAGATGTCTGACTCCAGGCTGGGAGGCACAGGAAAAGCCTAGAAATACAAGCTGGAGGGTCTCTATAATCCTGGTGCCCGAGCAGAATGCGATGCTTGAAGTCCTCCTGTACAGCGTTTTGGTGCTAACTGCAACACCAGGATCTCTGGAATCTTTTCAAAATAACAATGAATATGACCAACTTACAACCAAATAATACACCTTTGTCCCCACAGATGCCACCCAGAAATCTGTCTGATTCAGAGGCGTGAAACATACCAAGTTTGTAGTTAAAAGCCAGAATGAAGTATACACATCTTCCAAAACACACGATCGAGCTAAAGCAAAGTTATTTATTTGCCTAAACCGTAAACCAATTCTGAGTGGATTTAGGTACAAATTTAAAGATGCATATCCCAGTGAGCCAAGACAGAATCAACTTCATAAAACTGAATCAGGTACTCATTAGGATAGCAAAATACGCCTAAAATTAAACTTAAATGGTAGCTTGAGCATACTAGTCTGATTAGATTAAAACAAAAAGAAATAAAGAACTCACAATGAGCCAATAGCAATGATGCTAATGATCATGAAACTACTGTTCTTCCTGATACTTGGTTCCCAGAGTAATGACATCTATCTCTGTATCCAGGGTGCACTGATCCCAGCTTCGCCCTTCCATGATCTCAGTACCCTCCAATTAGATCATTTACCTCTGATCCGTGTGGCCTTTGTGCAATGTGTTGGGCTACGGATCAGAGGAGATTAGGTCCCACAAAGGAGAAACAGAAGATGGCTAATTAACTTTTCCACTTAGCAGTTATTAATGGTATTGTTAGCGTATTGGCCAGAGATGATACCCGTGCATGTGTGATCAGTATGGAGGCACTGTGGCGTAGGCACATGTTTTAATAATATAAATAATTAGCAACTTAAATGTACTCATTCTGTTGCAATGTGCTCTTTAGATCTTGAGAACCCCTAGAGGGAAATAAAAATGTGGACCCCCCCCCACCCCCAGCCCCGCCCCACTGTCTTCCAGAGAGACCAGCACAGGGTGAGTTATTCATGTTGTGGAAAAACCTGGGCAGAAGTGGGAATCGAATCATACTTCCAGAGTGGCACGGAAATGGAGGCTCAGGACAGTCTTTACATGGAAGAAGAAAAAGGTAGGGACAAGTGGGAAGGTGGGGAGACGTCCACCTGGAGAGCAATGTGGCAGATCTGCCTGGAGAAGGTGAAGATGCCCGCAGAGGGAAAGAAAGGGGTAGAATGCCACGTAGCCAGGACTCTGACCGTGGCTCAGATTCTCGGAGATGGGACAAACCATGAGGACTCGGCCTCCGTTTTCTGCGGTTTCAGATTTACTCATCTGAGAAACCTGGGACCTCCTCGCCACTGTGAAGGAACAAAGCAGGAGATCCCGGAGAGAATGAGCTGCTGATTCAGAAGCTGGAGCCGGAAAGGACCGGGGAGCTCCCGGCTTCCCCTCCTTCCGCACTCTGGCCTCTCTTCTGTTCTCACCGCAGGACTCCGAGCCGGTCCGGCCTGCTCGGCCGCCTGGGCTGGGGAAACCTCGAAGAGGCCCGATCAGACTCGCTCAGGTCTCAGGAGCCTGAGTTCTTGCAGGCAGAACACCGTCAGAGATGTCTGTCCAGCCGCAGGGCCTGAGGTGTGGCCTCCGGGCGCGCGGAAGATTGAAAGGTCAGCCCACGTGGGAATGATTCCTTCGCGTTAGTCTGGCCCCACGTTGAAGAGTTTAACTTGGATTCCATCTCTCTCATTTCATCTCTCTTCCCCTTGTCCTACTTTCCCCCGTGGCTGAGAGCAGTTTTTCCATCTCAGTTTGCAGACATGTGAGGCATCTCGCCCCTCTCCCCCACCCCAGTGTTCCACGCAGCTGGAAGAGCAATGCGGCATCTGGAGGCCATTCGCATCTGGAAGGTTGTTTTTTTTTTAACATTCTTTTCTTTGAAACTCAATCCATGTAACCTCTTGTTCAAAGGGCCTCTGAACTACTGGGATCATTTGCAGAGGCTCAGGAAAAAGGCCTTAGTTTTATCCCTACATGGGGGAATTTATGACTCAAACCAAACCCAATGCTATGTTGCTGATCGCTTTTCTCTTTTCTATCGTAATTCCTCTTCTGAGCTTCCCGTTGAAGAGGACTGGAAGTTCTAGCCTAGGTCACATAGAAAACGAAGGGGGAAAGTGAGATGTTCAGAATCACCACCGTAAGTTCAGTTCCTGGCTCTGTGACTCCGAACAAGAGAGTCATTTCCTCGTCAATAAAATGGGGGGTTATTGTCTAAAATTGGATCAATGAAGGTGCTTTGTTATCCCGTAAGATCGTTCGAGGATACGGTGAGATAACATAGTGAACATGCCTGGTCTCCCACCCTGGGTAACAGAAGGATGGATGGAGAAAAGGGAAGACCCCAACGCTATTGCTCTATGACGCACCGCACAGCACAGAAAGGCAGAAGTCTCTGGAAAATGAATCCCGCGGTCAGCCACACCTGTCATTCCAACCAAGTTGACGGTGGAGTATTTGATCAGTGGTTCTCAGTGTGCATACCAATTACCTGGTCCTTCTGACAAAATGCAGATTCTGGTTCAGCAGGTCTGGGGTGGGACGGAGGTTTGCATTTCTAACAATCCCAGATGATGCCTCCACTGTCCCCAGACATGCTGGGTACTAGGAAAGTCGATCCCCACCCCCAAAATTCAACCTCTGCTAACAAGCGAATCTGCCATTTTTGCAGTGCCCAATCTACATCTCAAGCCCGATCAGCGGGAGGAGAGGTGTAGAAAGAAATGAAATTCACATTCCTGAAATGCACAAAGACCTATTCAGCTTAACCTTGACCCTCTCCTGCCGGAAGGCAGGAGCCACGTGGTCCTTTGGGCGTGAAGGGAAAACCAACTACTTCACCCCATTCCCTGCCTTCGAGTATTTCCCCTCCTGAGTCAGGTTCACGCCAAGTGGAGAATGCCACAGTTATGGATGGCTGCCTTTGACCTTCAGTGAGTTGCTCAACTCCCAGCCGGCGGCTACAGGAGGGAGAAAGACCAATGCTATGTTGCTGTGTCGCTGTGCGGGTGGGGCACTGGCGACCATCCTCTCTTGCCCCTGAGCTGTGTTGCCTGGCAACCAGAGGGCAGGAGGACCCGGAGGAAGGGGAGCCGGTAACAAGGGGTGGGGGGGAGGAAATAATGGAACAGGAGAGGCAGGGCTGAAGCCATCCGAGAGCTGTGGTCACACAGACACGCACACCCAACAGGGTGGAATGTTGTTACAAGCCTCAGAGGGAGGGTCCAGTGGGTGTGAACCTAGAAAGCAGGAGGCCAGAAGTTTACAAACATTCATTTCTTCCATTATATTATTTTAAAGATACTAATAATAAAAGGAGGAGGGGAGAAAAAACCCTACTTCTTAGATGAGTTGGCAAGGCAGGAGGAAAAAACCGAAGAACTGCTTATAAAAACCAAGGGAATCATTAAAGGGTGTGGAGGGGAGTGAAAAGAAGTTGGTAAAAATTCTGTACTGAAAACTAAAACATGTCTTGGAAAGTTGCCCAAAAAATGGTTTATAGTAAGGTTTAAAAAGCTAAAATAAGACTCCGCCCAGGGGGGCTCCTAGTGGCTCCTGAATGAGGAGGGGCGGGGCGATCGCACGGGGTCCACCCGCTGCCGCAGCTGGGCAGGGGCCACCGCAGCCCACCGCAGAGCCAGGACTGCGGAGCGCAGTCCAGGGAGGCAGCAAAGTGGCTGGAAGATTTTCTCTTCCAGTCGCGGGTCTGGAACTTCAGTTTCCTCACAGGTCAAAAGCCTTACTTAAGGCCCCCAAGAGTCTCTTAAGATTGTTGTGACAGCCTCTCCTGCTCTGGTGCTCCTGCCTCCTGGCGTCCCCACATTTCAGGTCCTACCATAAGGATGCCACCATAAGGATGAGCCTTCTAAAACAGATGGGTCGCGCTGCTCAAAACTTCTCATGGTTCCCCGTTGCCAACAAAGGAAATTCCAAACTTCTTAGCATGGTATTCAGTGCTTTCCACAGCCTTGCCCTAGTCTACTTTTCCAGAATCTTCTCCAGCTTCTCCTATCAAGCTCAGCCCCCCTGCTGCGCACGCACTCTGAAGGACACCAGTCTCCACCAAGCCCTGCGCTCCTGGCTCCTCTGTGCCTCTGTGCACTGCTGGAACTCATCCGGTTTACTTCCCAAAGGAGCCCTACGTACCCTTTTAACAATACAAAGAAATAATGTAAACTTTTTAAGTAGGACGGTTACAGGATTCAATCATTTTTAAAGGAGCAGAAGATTCCAAATGTAATGAAACACTCTCTTGCCTTCTTCCTCCTCTTCCCCAGGCCCTCTCCCTCAACCAAGTCACCTTTCACTTTCTTAAACTTTCTCTCCTGGTGGTTCCCTTCATTTCTCCAGAAACTCTCTAGAAACTATTTCTTGCTTTTTTTCTTATTTCATCAATTTTACATAGGCTTTTTTTTTTTTTTTTTTTTGCCTTCTGACTGTAATAACTGAGTGTTTGGCACACATAGAACATATCTCTATTTTTATTTTCCCAGTGGAAACTTTAAACACTTTAAGATCAGTGACAAGAAGAAGCAAAGTATGATAAAAGAGTCTTTCTGGCTGAGTCCAGATTGCTAACTACTTATCATCAGGGTGATCTTGGCCAATTGACTTAACCTTTCTGGGCTTATAATGTCTTCAGAAGTGGCAAAGGATACAAATTAGCGTTTCCTTCACTGTGAAATCTATACTGATTTATCCCTAGACCTTTAGCAAGATTGTCATCTGCATGGCCCTTCACTGCTGCTCCAGGGTGGAGGGGCTGCTTCCAGAATGCAAGCCCCCCTCTGGCTTGCTTTACCCTCTAGTCTTGCAAGAGCACATTCTCCGGTGACTTCCTTATGTGTAGCATTAAGACTTTCCACACCTCATCGGTCTGAAAATGTCCTTTCTGCCTTCAAAACTCACAGTGCTTTTTGCTGGATATAGACTTCTAGTTAAAAGTTATTTTCTCACAATTTGAAGCACTGCTTTATTATCTTCTAACACCTAGTGTTGCTCTTACAAGTCTCCGATGCCCATTTATTTGTGGGTTGTCGTTCATTTTTTCTTCATTTCTCTCTCTCTGGAAACATTTAAGATTTTTTTCCATTATTAGTGTTCTGAATTTTTATGTTGCATCAGGATGGGTACTAAGTAAACACTCCTTTCTTAAATTTTGTATCTTCCAACTCTGGGAGATTCTCTTATAATGTTTCTTTAATAATTCCTTCCCACATATATTTCTTTTTAGCTCTCCTCTCAGGTGGATATTGAACTCCTGGATTATTCTAAATGCTATTTTTTGTTGGCGGTGGTCATTTTATACTCTTTTTTTTTCTTTATTCTCTATTTTATCCTCCACTTTTTAGTCGGTATTTCATAGCGTCTTCTTCTTGTTTAATTGATGTGGTGTCTTTGTGAATGTCTCTGAGCATACAGATTCGTTTCTTTCAAGCTCCTTATTTACTTGAATTGTTTCTTGTTTTCTTAAAGGGTCATTTCTCTATTTCGCAATGTTTCCTTTTCATGTACCACAGTTCCCTCAAATACCTAGTCATTGACGGGATTAGCAAAGCTGACTGTGAACTCAGTGTCCACCAGCAGGCATTGGTTGACTATTGACCTCCATTTCAGGGTGAACAGAAATGGAGCCAGAAGCGGCATTAGCTCCCGTGCCAACAACAGGCTGTGGAGAAGTAGGGGGTTTCTCTCAGCCTGAATCTCCCTCTTGCTCACCATCAAATCTAGAGAGTTTGAGGCCTGAGCCCTTCCAGGAATCCTCAAGAACAATTTCCCTTGACAGCTGCCTGCATTACATATATTCTTCATTGCATCTTCCTCTGGCTGCCTCACTTCATCGGCCCCCAGTCCTCCCCCTACTTCCTACAGTCCACATACCACACAATTGCTTATCCACCGAGGACCTCTCCACATTCACTTCATTGCTGGTAGTTTATACCAGTTCTTATTCCTTTGCCATCATGTCATGAGGACTCAGAAGGTTAAAAATAATAATAAATGTGTGTTTCAAGAAACCAAAAATAAAAATGACAATTCTAAAAGTTTCCAGAGAGAAGGTGTAGATCTCCTGAAAAGGAACAAGAATTCTCAATATCAACAATAGATGCTGGCCAAAAGAATAATTTTTCCAGTGTTGAAAGACAAGAACCGTCAACCTAGAATTTTAATACCAATTAAACTATTTTTAAAATTTGGGGCAAGTTAATGTTATCTCAGGCATATGTAAAAGGTCTTTTAATATTCTCTTGGAAGAAGTACTCTAGTAAGAAGAGAAATAAATGCGGGAAAATACTATGAGACTTGCACTAATTAACAATAAACAAACACAATAAACATCATTTTTTCCCTAAAAAAGAAACAATAAAATGTTGAGATACGGAGGAGAGAAGTAGAATTGAAAAGACTCACAGATTGTTATAAGACGTAGAAAAATAGGACTATCTACACCTAGACACATTATAATGAATTTTTAAAGTACCAGAACTGGCAAGGAATAAATTAAACCCTTGCATAGATAAATGGCCATTATAGAAATTAAATTATCAATCCCTTTGTGAGGCTATTAAGTATAACCTTGATTCCAAAACAGGATAGGAACACAAAACAAAATTGTAGTATCTGTATGCATAGATAATTATATGTCTCACATATGTAAGAAACTCATGAATCTTCATGAAAAGGATTGGAAACCCAAAAGAAAAATGAGCAAAACATGTAACAGTACACAACTAAGAGAATGGAGACCAAGTATGCGATGAGATATGTATTTCTAGGAAGGCCTGGAAATCAGAGAAATACAAATTTTAAAACAGCGATATACGACTTCATACACATCCAAGATTCAAAGATTCAAATCCGGGTAATACCGAGTGAGGGGCAGACTCAGGGAAGTAGACGTGTTCATGCATGTCTGCAGCCACATTAAACTGGCACAGCCGTTCTGGAAAGCAACCCGGCAGTATTTAGTGAAATTAAGCGAGCATGCACCTTATGTCCAGCAGTCCCCCACGCTGGGTATGTGCCCAGACAAGCTCTTACAGAGAGCCCAGGGAGCACGGCGATCAGCCTACTTGTCCTATCATTAGAGAATGGCATGTGTGCTTCAGGGACTGGTGGTTGGGGGGAGTGGGAAGGAGGGAGGGGACAGAAGGGAACTGGGGATAATGATCAGGGATGAACAGGAAAAACAAATAATGCAACAAAACCAGAATGTACTACAAGCTAAAGAAGGCGTTGAACTCAGCTCCCTGTATCTGAGGCTCCGCAGAAGAGAACCCCCGACGCCCCAGCATCTATTTACCCCCTGGTATCCTATGCTGGGTCAAGGCACTTGTAGAAAAATCAATGAGCAGCAGCTGCCAGATGGCATCACTTGCTTTGACCAAAGTGGTCAGCTGTGGAGTGGAGGACGTCACCTTCCCTGTCCTTGACCTTCCAACAGTCTCCCTGCCCTCCATTCATCCGGCCTCATGGAAAGAAAGGCCTCACCTTCTGTAAACAAACCCCTCCCTGGCCCTCACTGATCTCCAGGCTTGGTGTTTCCCACCCAAATCTCATTTCCTTCAACAGCACCCTTGAGAGCGGGTTGCTCAATCCCACGGCAGTCCTGCCTGCTTCCCCCGGGGTCACGTTAGAGCAGTGTCAACATTTGTCCCTGGACTCACCAGCGTGGCCCTGCCGCCATCTCACGGGTCTCCTGCCCTTGTGCAGAAGGAGAAGAACTAAGGAAGCAGAGGAAGGCAAGATCCGCGCTTTCTGGGGGAAATGATTCCGCAGCTTCCTTCTGGGCCCTCCTAGATAATAAAGTGCGCACCTGGATAAAGAAACCCCACCTCCCACAGATAAGGATCGGAACGGACTTATTGAAATGACACAGTAATACAGACGAGGCAGTACAAAGGTGAACTTGAAGAGCCAGCGAAATTACATGAGATTTTCTCTTCAGTGGGCACAAGGCTGGCCCCTTCTTTCTCCCACATATGCCTGCACCCAACTTCTCTTTTAGGACCAAATCCTTCGTTTTTCTACTTCCCCTAGCTTCCTAGGTCCACCGATCTTGCCTCACCTCGTTCCCCAGCTCAGACACACACACTGCACCTTCTTCCCCATCCCCTTCCACCCACCTGGAGCAGGGACCCCCAATCTTGGACTTCTCCAGACTTCACCAGACCTCAAAATGGCCCCAAGTCCTTTCCAGCTTGCTTGCCCTCAGCTACCAAATAGAGGATCAGTGAGCAGCACTCATGAATCTTACGCTGTGGCCAAGCAAGCATACCGAGGCCTTCTAGAAAAAAACCACAGAAACAGAAGTCAGGGATAGGCCTTGCCCTTACAGAATGTGACTTAGGGTCTGTGGTCACCTGTTAAGCGAAAGCCATTATCCTCGGCTCTTTGTTACAGACAGTCCTTTATTTATCATCCCCGTGACCCCAGAAGTGAAAGCCTCGTTTTCTCTGTTTTCCAGATGAGTAAACTGAGTCACTCAGAGGTTGAGCCTCTCGAGTAGCCGCTGGCAAGTGGTGAGTCCAGGACTTCTAACTCCAAGCCTGGGCATTTTGCGTAACCTCACAGTTGCATTAAAGAGCGTCAGAGCTACTTGGGAACACAGAGCCCCGTGCCCTGACATCGACTCCGAGTCCTTTCAAAATAGCCTGTCAGCCAGAACTAACGGGTGATCAAAGAAACTCTGAGCTTGAGTGCTCCGATCTCTTCCGTGGAAAGGAAGGGTTCAACGGAGAAAGATTCCTGACGGGGGGAACCTTTGAAATCCAGTGTGAAAGAACAGAGGGCTCGAGACTGGCAGGGAAGAGAACATAAAGCAGGAATAAGCATCCTGCCTTAAGCTGGTTTGACATTCCTCCTGTCCCGGAATGAATTTTCCACTCTGCCTCCCAGAATAAGAGGCATCACGCTGAAACGTGGCAGGGTGGATTCAGGTTAAACAGCCCAAAAGAATATCTCTGGTGATGAGGTGGTTAAATACCAAACTCTTTCACTAAAGGAAGTGGTGAAGTGTAGACTTTTTTTTCCCCTTGGATGATTTTGGCTTGCTGCTGCTGCTGCAGACTCGGCTCTAGAAACCTCACCTGAAAAGAGCAATCCTGCTGCCCCAAGATGACTTGATGACGCTCACATGAAGCGGGTTCAGGGCGACCTGTGGCACAACGCTTACTTAACCCCAGACCCTCCCAGAGAGCGGCTGCTGCGAAGGCTTTTCTCACCTTTCCTCCCTGGTTCCCATACTCCGACAAGCAGGAACCAGAAAGGGCCTGAGTCACCGGGGCACGTGACAGAAAGTGCACACGGGGCCTCTCCACACTTGGCACAGCCTCGTGAAACCGAAATCACCGGGGCCCTGCGAGCTGAGGAGCAGCGGGCAGGTACAGGTCTGCTGTAGGGAAACATCCCGAAGCTGCCGTCCAGCCATTCGAGCATTAGAAGAACTCACATTTAGAAATGATTGATTCCAAGGCCCAGTGGCCTGGCTGAAAGACCAGTCCAGTGGGCCTCTTAAGGCCTGTTGTCCACATTTGGGGTCTGTGGGAGGCTACAGTGCCAGGCCTGCTGAGGGGAGGCCTCGGCCCCACACACTGTTTTCCACAGCGGAAGCGGCTCGCAGTGGCTCCTTCCCGGCTCTCTGGCTGCGGCCCAGGGATGTGTTAGTCAGTCAGTCAGTCAGTTGATTAGTTAGTTAATTGGTCGGTTAATTAGTTCGTTAGTTCTACAAATAGCACAAGGGCACAGCCCACCACCTAGAAAATGATGTTTCATGGGCTCATGAATGATTTCACTGCCCCTGAGGGAAATCAAAACACAGCCTGGAAAAGGAAGTCGGAGTGAAGAAACTTTTCTCCTCCTGCTGTCCTGCTTTCCTCTTCCTAAGAACCAGAGACTCAGACACTGTTCAGGTTAGTCAGATCTTAGGAATCATCTAGCACAAGCTCATTGTCTTCCAGGAAAGGAAGCGCAAGGTGGGACAGGTGAAGTGACTTGCCCAGGGTCACACATCCGGTCAGTGCCCTTCACCTGGGAGTGGACCAGCACACATCCAAGGTGAGGGAGGAGGAAGCAGGCCATTTCTCTCTTGTGTTTCGGGTCATGGGGTTTGCCTAACATTGACAAGTATAGTTTTAGACATTTCTGCCTCCTGTCCACATCCCAACCACCACCATGGTCGCCAAACACATGCAAGAATTGCCTGCTCTATTGCTTCTAAGAACTCACAAAGCCTTTTATTTCCGTGAGAAGATCTTAAATTTATGGGTGCCATTCGTTCCCTCCAGCAGATACGGGAATGGCTTCCTGGCCCTCAGAAGGGGCTGGCTGTCTCTGGCAAGCTCTGGCTGATGAATAAACACAGGGTCTTTGCCTTTCAGAGTTGTCATCCGCTTCTTTTTTTTTTTTTTCCCATTCTTGCCTCCCAATTTCCAGAACCCACCTCCTCACCACTAAAGTGGATCAGTCAGGTGTAGACACGTGGGTGGTGGAAAGAGCCAGGGTTTTCAAATCAAAAGGCCTCCACACATGTTAGCCGCATGACCTTACTCAAGACATTTAATGACTGGCACCTTCAGACGGAGGACAATGATGCCATGGAGCCACGAGAATGAAATGACGTCATATTTTGGGAAAACCCTTTTGAAATTGTTGGGAGGAAAAGTAAGAGATTTTCATTACTGCCTCCGAGCTGCCCTATGCCTGATCACGCATTAGAGTTCATGGCCGAAAGGAAGGGTGTTGGCAGCTGGGCTGGGCCAGAGACCGGGCTGGAGATTGGAAGTGTGGTCTCTCCCCACCAAGGGCGTGCACAGGAAAGCGCCCTTCCCACAGTCCTCAGGGGGGCTCGGGGGATCCCTGATGTGGATTCTCATGGCTTCTGGAGCATTTTAAAGAGGCTGTGTCACTTGGCTTGGACGACGGGCAGCTCGCTGTAGGGCAACAACCCATTTTTTTTTTCTTAGTCTGAGCTTGTGCAAGTGGAGAATACTAGGGATGGGGACACCTCTTCCCTACTGCCCATGTCCTTCAAGCACTCTGTTCACCCTCCGACTCCAGTATCTTCAGCAGTCTTGACAAGAAATGACGATCTCCTATCCAACTGAGAGTGATACACTCTACCTCAAGACTTTGCTCCTTCCAGAAAGAGTGTCCTCTTTTACTCAAGTTAACCACAACACCTGTTGGGTCACTTCTTCCCGAACCCTCCTCTCTCCCTCAATAAGCATGGCCGACCCCATTCAGCAGCCCCTTCAATTGCTCCTCTCCACAGACCTCTTCTCCTCTGCTTATGGGCACGTTCAGATTTCTGATAATTTGAGAAATGTTCTTTGATGTTTCTTACACTATTTACAATCTTATTTTTATTTTTTTCCATTGCTACACTTCTTAAATCACTGATCTATTCAAGCAGTCCCTTCTTTTCCTAAAATCAGTATTTTGCCTTACCTCATGCTCTATGAAAACTTGACTCCCAAAGGTCACCAGAGTGTTAATCTAAAGATCAATGGCTAATTTTCAGTCCTCATTCTTCCTCTGCAGTATGGACGTTCCACTCGGTGGGATTCACTCCTCCCGTGACTCTGATGGCAGCACACAACCTCACATCCCCATCTCCCTGCCTATTCCCACGTCCTCTTCGTCAAGTCCTTTTCCTTTAACTGGCTCCTTAATATAGACATTTGTCAGGATCTAGCTCCCAGGGCTTCTGCTACTCTGTTCATTCTCTCCTTCTTGTTTATTTCATCTGCTTTCTTACATGAGTGTTTGTTTCATTCTGAAAACATGTCCAAAATCTTCATTTCCGTATACCTGAAATTGCCTATTGGATATTGTCTCTCTCAGGGTCTTCATCGTGATTTGATATATCTAAAATTAATTTCATCATCTTTCTGATTTCTGTGTTTCTATTAATAACACAACTTCTCTCTTAATTAATCACTGAAGCATTAAACTTAAGAAGTATTCCTAATTCCTCGACTTCTCTCATCCTCATATTTAGTCAATTACGCAGTCAAGTCCATTTTTTTTTCTAAAAACTTTTGCCATCTCCTTTTCTTCTTATCCATCTACTGATTTCACCTTCCCTAACTCAGGAAATTCATTTTTTAATTTATTCATTTAACACATATGCATTAAGGGCCTATTCTGTGCCAGGAACTAGGCGAGCAGACTAGACACAGACTGTCCCTGCTCCAGCAATAGAATTTACAGGCTGGTAAGAGAGACAGATGTTGCTCAAGAAAACACCAATGAATATATGACTGTACATTGAAATTAGTTTTCTGAAAAAGAACGCAATTAAGGATTGAGACATGAAGTATGAGTAGAAGTTGATTAGAAACATGGATGTGGCATGCTGAGAGAAGGAAGAGAGTTACTCAGTGATGGAGTAATTTATTCAGACCATTTGATCAAAAGGAACATAGCAGGTTCACAAAAGTGAAAGAGGCCAGTGAGGCTGGAGCTGAGAGGGCAAGGGGGAGAATGAGGCTGGAGAAGGAGGGGAAAGACCATGTCAGCCCTTGTCAATCAGGGTGAGTTCATTGGTTGGACTCCATCTTAAAAGTGATGAGGAGCAAATGAAGAGTCTTGACTGTTACTCACTTTGACTATAGCAAAGGCCTCCTGCCTGAGAGTCTGGCTTTCCCATTCCAGAATGTGCTGCAGGTCATCCCAGGAGTTTTCATAAGATTAACCTCCAACCTATCTAGATCTATTGCCCAAGACCGTATCCTTATTTCCCATATCTTTGAATATACCAAAAACCATTGAATTGTATACTTTGAACGGATGAATTGTATGGTATGTGAATTATATCTCAATAAAGGTATTAAAAAGTCGAGAGATGTCTATAAATAATAAATGATTAGAAAACTAAACAGAAGATATTTCATTCACAAAATCAACAAAATCTGTAAGGTGCCTAGAAAGCTAACAAATCTTGTGTAAAATCTTTATTGAGAAAATTGCTATATTAAAATGCTTAGGAAAAGACCTGAATAAATAGAGAAATAAAACATGTCCATGAATGGAATATTCAAAATTGCAAAAACATTAATTGTCCCTAAATGAAGCCATGAAAGGAATAGGTTTCCATTCATATATTTATTTTGTCCTACTAGTCACATGGAAGGGAAAGGGGCTGAAAATAGCCAAGACACTGCTGAAGTAGCCAAAGTGGGAAACAAGGCCCTGCCAGAGATCAAGGCTTCCTATAAAGTAGAATTACTGACAGACTATATTAGTAAGAGATGGGCCAATAAGCCAATGGAACCAAATAGAGAGCTCAGGAACAGACTTTCATATCAATTAAAACTTTGTGTATGAGACAAGTGACCTTAAAAAAAAATCAATGGAGATTTTTTTTGAAAGATGGAATATTTAATAAATAATCCTAATACAACAAATTACCTGCAAAATTTTATCTCCTCCATCCACCAACCACAGAAATAAATTCCAATTCCAAATGACTTAAAAACAAATTGGAGGGGCGCCTGGGTGGCTCAGTCGTTAAGCGTCTGCCTTCGGCCCAGGGCGTGATCCCAGAGTCCTGGGATCGAGCCCCACATCAGGCTCCTCCACTGGGAGCCTGCTTCTTCCTCTCCCACTCCCCCTGCTTGTGTTCCCTCTCTCGCTGGCTGCCTCTCTCTGTCAAATAAATAAATAAAATCTTAAAAAAAAAATTGGAAAAGAAAATTTCACAATTTTTAGGAGAAAATTGGGAGAATATCTTCATGATCTCAGGGTAGAAATTTTCTTTTTTTTTATTTGAAAAATGTATTTATTTAATTGAAAAATTTTTAAATTTTTTATTATGTTGTGTTAGTCACCACACAGTGCATCATTAGTTTTTGATGTAGTGTTCCATGATTCATTGTTTGCGTATAACACCCAGTGCTCCATGCAATACGTACCCTCCTCAATACCCACCACTGGCCTAGCCTATCCCCGACCCTCCTCCCCTCTGAAACCCTCAGTTTGTTTCCCAGAGTCCATAGTCTCTCGTGGTTCATTCCCCCTTCTGTTTACCCCCCCCCCTCCATTCTTCCCTTTCTTCTCAGGGTAGAGGTTTCCTTAAACAAGCAAAAAAGCACCAACTGTATTTCTTTTAAAGATTTTATTTATTTATTTGAGAGAGAAAGAGAGAGTGAGTGCAAGAGAGCATGAGCAGGGGAGAGGGTCAGAGGGAGAGGGAGAAGTGGACTCCCAACCGAGCAGGGAGCCAGACACGGGGCTCGATCCCAGGAACCTGGGATCATGACCTGAGCTGAAGGCAGACACTTAACCGACTGAGCCACCCAGGCGCCCCAAACACTAACTTTATATGAAAAAATGGATTGATTGGGTTAAATGGGCTTTTCTAAATTTCTGCAGTGTTATAAATATAAAAACAAATAAACAAATTTTACAAATATTCCAAATATAAAAAAAAGTGAAAGAGAGAGACTATATTTTCAGTGCATATACTCAACAAAAGATTAATGTCCAAAAAATATGAAATGTTTATTTAATTCAATAAGAAACAATAACCCAACAGAAAATGGTCAAAATATACAAATAGGAAATATACAGGAGAAACCCAAATGGCCAATATACTTATGAAATGATGCTCAACCTCACTAGAATCAGGAAAATGGAAGTTTTTTAAAAAATTAAAGCTTGTTGGGGCACCTGGGGAGTGCAGTCAGTCATTGGGCGTCTGCCTTCGGCTCAGGGCGTGATCCCGGTGTTCCAGGATCTAGTCCCACATTGGGCTCCTCCGCTATGAGCCTGCTTCTTCCTCTCCCACTCCCCTGCTGTGTTCCCTCTCTCGCTGGCTTTCACTCTGTCACATAAATAAATAAAAATCTTTTTAAAAAAAATTAAAGCTTGTCAGTACCAAATCTTCTCAAAAATGCAGAAAAACAAAAACTCTCTGGAATTCGATCAATTAAAAAAAAAAATCAAAGAGAAAATTAACAAGAATGATGACAAGACGGACCAAGCAGAAGAGAAGAATCTATTACAGTAGAGGCAATTCAGGAAATCGATGAACTCTTCAAACATCTTTGCACAATTGGTCCTCTTTATAATTGTGCTACAAAATCACCAAATGTAGAGTGAAAGATGTAGTATTAAGCTTTCATTTTCTTTGGGAAAATCATCCTACAATCTCTTCCCCCATCATTTTATTTATTGACATTTTCTTCTAAGATTTAGTGTATGATTGCAAGTAGAACCTAAACTTTTTAAAGTACTGGGTGTTATACATAACTAAGGAATCATGGAACACTACATCAAAAACTAATGATGTCCTGTACAGTGGCTAACCGACCACAATAATAAATAAATAAATAAATAAATAAATAAATAAACAAACAAACAAATAAATAAAGGTTTATAATAAAATTATTTGTACAATTTTTATTATACTTTCAAGATGAAAATCACAATCTTTCTAACTACTTATGAAACTTTGAGTCTTATTTTAATTGATTAACTTTAGATGATTCTAGGGTAACAAAGACTTCATAATTGCCATATATAGAAAATAAAGAATAGAAAAACACCGTCCAGTAGAAATATAATGTAACCCACTTGTGTAATTATGTGCATTTGTAGAATATGTAATTCTAGTGGTATATTGTACTTAAAATTATCCAAAATACAACAGTTTCAACATGTAATCAATATAAAAATTATAAATGGGACTTTTTTTTTACTAAATTTTCAAAATCCGGTGTGTATTTGACACAGCACATCCCAATTTGAACTAGCTACATTTCAAGTATTATAGAGCTCAGATATAGAAGAAAATGTACCAAAATGTTTTTCAAAAATGCATGTAAATGGTTGTGCATGAATGGAGGGATTAAGACCTGAGCTACTAGTTTCATAATTTAAAACTTTTAAAATTTTAGCACTTAAGTATCCCATAGTTTTAGCAGTTTTCATTTATGAAGGGTAATATTTTTCTGTATCTCTCATTTATGGCTTAAATATTTAAATCATTTTTTTCTTGTGTCTTTTTATATCTTCTGCTAGTTGTATTTCATTTCCTGCTTTAGCTCTTCTGGTTTTCTCAGAAAATTATTTCAATTTTTGACCATCTTTTTCACTGGTTGCCTGGCGAACTTCCACTTCTGAGATCATTTTAAAGCAACCCTTGACCCTGCCAAGTTAATTTCTTTCTACCCTTCCCTGCTTTCTCATGGATCAAGATCTTTTTTCTTATGTTATTAAAACCATATTGTTTTCTTATGAAACAAGCAGTTCTCTTAGACCTCTTTGTCTTTAAAAAAAAAACCATCCCCAGGGGACCTTTTAAGCTAGTGGACTCCAGTTTGTTGATTATCATGCTTTTTTCTCCTACTGGTTTCCTTCCTTCAGTCCTTCAGAATCATACATTTACAATGTATAAATGTATGGTCACTTTCGACCAGGTTGATACATTTAAATCTCCAAATACTTATTCCCTGAACATAAGTATCACATCAAGAGTTGTGTTTTCAAGCCAGTGATTTGATTTCTCCATCACTTGCCATAAAGGCCTCTTTGTCCTCCATGAGCCTGAAATTTACTTTATGTCACTTTCATGCTGTCTCCTTTCAAAAAAGGTACACACAGAAATGGTTGGGCTATACTATTGCATTCTGTGTCGACAATTTTGGGTAACTTGTTCAAAGAAAACTGTGGAGCTTGCTCACTCAAGAGATTATGTATCATTTTCTTAAGGGCTAATTGCTAAATTTCACTTTTTGATGTCCTTCAAATCCCTGAATTGACACTTTAAGAGAGAAGAGAAGTGAGAAAAGAATGATCAATATACGTATGATCTAAATAATTCTGAGATCTTCCCTGGATCTTAGGCAGCTGGCACTCATTACTGTAAGAAACTACATAGTCAGAAACTGGCAGACTTTATTTAAACAATAGAATTGAACTGAGAGGGGAAAAAGTAATGGGCGGGGGGGTACCCAGGTGGCAGCTTATAGAATACTCACAGCTTACCAAAGTGATCCAGTCAAATTCACAGATGCTGAAATCCAGCTCCCTGAACATCTGCTCAGGAACCCTCACAGGCCACCCACAGAAAACAAGAGGATTTTTTTTTTCTCTCTCTAGAGGTGGCAGCGAAGGACTTTGGATAATAGCTTCTTAGTACAGGAAGTAGAAAAATAAAATAGAGCCAACACTAGGATTTGGGATGGAATGAATTAATGATAATTTATGTTTGATGTGCATTGTGGGTAAAAGTGGTGAAATGTACAAATCAAATGAGATTATTTTGGGAAGACTCACTATCTGTTTCTATTCTGCCCTTCTCCGTGTAGGGCTTGAGGAGACTGGAAGACACTCTGAAAATGTTAACACTCTACGTAAGTGAACATACGTATAGAAGGAGGTAAGAAAGAAAAGGAGAAGGAGGTGTATTGAAAGGAAGGGAGGGAAAGAGGGAGGAATTTCAGTTAGGTGTATTTCATGTATAGAAGAGGTTTCCTGGTGGGGGGGGGGACAAGACAAAATATCGGTTACCATGTGATTAAATTAAGAAACATTTATGGAATATCTGCTGGGTGCTAACTTGTGCTGGGTGCTAAGGACTATCACAAGATGAACAGGGTCATTAGATTTCTGCGTAAGACATAACCTTGTCTTCTCTCCCACCACTACATGCCCAGAGAGGATGGTCCAGTTTTTACCCCACAATGCAGGAATCCACACCAGTATGAAGCCCGAACCAGAGCCACGTCCCTTCCGAGGCCAATCTGGAAGAGCCTCTGAAGGTAAGAAGGATTCTAGAATTTATCTAGGGTTTGCAGGGTTGATCTTAATCTTGAGTTATTGTGAGCTCATCAGTGAGTGGCCTCTGGCCCTTCCCAGGACTCGCTCTGTCTTCTCATTAACTTCCAACTGGGCTCCATACGAGTTCCTGCAAATGATTCAAATAAGAGCTGGGTGTTTAGGGAGAACGTATAAAGCGTTATTTTTGTCTAGGCGAGTTTCTCGTATCAGGTCACTCTCTTCCCAAGAAAGAGCAGAGAAGCTCTAGGTTAAGGGAAACCCTACTGTCTAGGGCTGAAGAAAGGAGCCATAGGATCAGAGGAAAGCCCAGGTAGGGGCACCAGTGGCTAGCAGTGCGCTACTCGACAACTTGCTCAACCTTTCATGTCGTTTTCCCAGCTTTCAAATGATGGTAGCATTACCTATGTCCCAGCATCACACTGATGATTAAATGAGATAAGATACCCAAACATTCTGGAAACATCTAACACAAATGTTAATATTTATAAAATTATGAGAGAGGTACCTGGACAGGTGAGAGGATAGATTTCTAAGCAACTAGGGGAATAAACCAGAGAGACTAGACCTCTAAGGAAGCCTCTGGAGATAGAGAAAGAACAACACTCAGAAAGCTGGAAGGACACATACAAGCCAATGATGGCAACTACCCAAATAACCAGATTCTGCTCTTAACTTGTGAACATGGGGTCATATTTTTGTAATCCTATTGAGCCTACGTGCTGCCTGTGATAGAAAGACAACCAAAGAACGCCAGAGGACAGCCCGAAATCCACTGCTGTGAAGGGTTTTAGAGACAAGGAGTGTTGTGTTCCGGAAGCCGTAACCATGGGAGGGACAGAGCTGGCCGCTTACAACCATCTGGCTACAGTTCTACCACACCCTCATCTCTATCCTGTCTGAAACCGCACCCCTGGGGCCTGCCTGAAGCTGGACCAGATTCCATATAAATTGGGGGACAGAGCCCCTGTTCATAAACAATCCCCCAGGGAGGTTGTGTTTCTTCTCGGGTCCCAGTCCTGGGTTTCTTTTCCCCTTCTCTTTGTTAATTTTGCAATTTACTTCGTTGTATCTTTTAGCCACATAATAAATAGCCATGAGGAGACAAATGCAGAATTAACAAGCAGGGCTGCAGAACTGAGGTCTCCTAGTGGGTGTGAACCTGCGTCTCATGGTGGTTTTGATTTCCATTTTCCTGATGACTAATGATGCTGAGCATCTTCTCATGTGTTTAGTAGCCATTTGTACATCTTCTTTGGAGAAATGTCTATTCAAGTACTCTGCCAATTTTTCAATTGAGTTATTTGTTTTTGTAAGATTGAGTTGTAAGAGGACTTTATATATTCTAGATATGATAGATCTAGATGGACATCTAGATAAGAGGTCTTTATATACTCTAGATCTAGATAACCTAGATTCTAGGTACATGATTTGCAAATTTATTTTCCATTCTGTGTTTCCTTTCACTTTTTTGATAGTGTTTTTTGAAGCACAAAATATTTGAATTTTGTCAAAGTCCCATATAGCTATTGCTTCTTTTGTGGCTCATGCTTTTGGTGTCATAAATAAGATTCTGTTGCCAAATTCAAGATCAGGAAGACTTACTCCTATGTTTTCTTCTAAGAGCTTTATAGTTTTACCTCTTACACTTAAGTCTTTGATCTCTTTTGAGTCAGCTATACATGGTGTGAGGTAGGGGTCCAACTTCATTCTTTTGCCTGTGGATATCCGGTTGTCTCAGTACCATTTATTGAAAGATTATTCTTTCCCCCAGTGAAGGATTTTGGCACTCTTATCAAAAATCAGTTAACAAATGGATTTATTTCTGGACTTTCAGTTCTATCCCATTGATCTACATGTCTATCATTATGCCGGTACCACACTGTCTTCTTGATTACTGTTGCTTTACAAGTTTTGAAATTAGGAAGTATGAGTCCTCCAACTTTGTTCTTTCTTTTTTTTTTTTTTTTTTAGGACTGTTTACTTACTCTGGTTGTATGAATTTTAGAATCAGCTTGTCTAAGAAGCAAGCTAGAATTCTGATGGGAATTACATTGAATCTATAGATAAATCTGGGGAATATTGCCATCTTAACAATATTAGGTTTTTTGATCCTTGGGGTGCCTGGGTGGCTCCATCAACTAAGCGTCTGCCTTCTGCTCAGGTCATGATCCCCTGTGGTCCTGTGGCTGAGCCCTGTGTAGGGCTCCCTGACCAGCCGGGAGCCTGCTTAACCCTCTCCCTCTGCCCTTCCCCCCACTCATGTGTTCTCTCTCTCTCAAATAAATAAATAAGATCTTTTTTAAAAAAAAAAAAGCTTTCTGATCCATGAACATGGAATGATTTCTATTTATTTAGAGCTTATTTAATTTATTTCAACAATGTTTTCTAGTTTTCAGAGTATAAATTTTCACTTCTTTGGTTGAATTTATTCCTAAGTATTTTATTCTTTTTGATATTATTACAAATAGAATTGATTTAATTTCATTTTCAGAGTGTTCAGTCCAAGTATATTCTGCAACTAGCTGAACTTATTTATTAGTTGTAATCATTTTTGTGAATTCCTTAGGATTATTTACATATAAGATCATGTCATCTGAAAATACTTTTATTTCTTCCTTTCCAGTGTGGATGAGTTTTTATTTCTTTTTGTTGCCAGATTGCTCTGGCTAGATCTTCTAATAGACCCTCTAATGTTGAATAGGGGGTGAGAGTGACATCCTTGTCCTGCTGCTGATGTTTAGGGGAAAGTATCTAGTCTTCGAACATTCAGTATGATGTTAGCTCTAAGTTTTTCATAGATGCCCTTTACCAAGTTGAGGAAGTTGCCTTCTATTCCTAATTTGTTAGTGTTTTTATCATGAAAGAGTGTTAGATTTGCCAAATGCTTTTTCTAAATCTCTAAAAATGTTCATGTGGTTTTGGTTTCTTTCTTATTCTGGTGTATTACATCAGTTATACCAATTGACCTACCAAAATCTTGAGCTCACAAGAGATCCTGAGCACAAACCAACCAACGAATCTGCTCCTGAATTCCTGATGCACAGAAACGGTGTGAGATAATAAATGCTTATTCTTTTTTAAGCTATAGAATTTTAGGATAATTCGTTATGCAAGAATAGATAATTAATACAGTATTTATCACTGTTTTATAAATCAAGAAACTGAGGTTTGACATATTTATCTGTTTCATAACCCCGTCCTGGGTGAGAGCCTTGGAAGTGGAAGTGATTTGAACCAGGTCTTCTGCCTCAGATAGGTTTTCCTCCACAAATTTCTACTCGATTTGATGATTCAGTCCAAGTTTACTACAGATTGTCGTCTCTGGTTGGCAGACCCATCTCATATGGTTGGGCAAGTAGTTCACTGCACAGGGGCAACTGGCTGAAGGGGCAGATGAGGACTGGTATTTAGCCTGAGCTTTTCCTTCCAAGTTGTGCGCCCTGGCTCTGGGCTGCATCTGCTCAGAGGAAATGGCCTCTTTTCGATTGTGCCCAGAAGCACAGTCTGATTGCCAGGCCTTATGCCCAGAGGGTTGAGAGCCGCATAGAAGTACTTTTCTAATTTGTGTAGAGGCGCTGTAGGCACGATTAGGTTGTTCCAATAACACTATATAACTGGACGTTATATAGTGGCTCAGTCAGTTAAGCATCTGCCTTCGGCTCAGGTCATGATCCCAGGGACCTTGGATCGAGCCCTGCATCAGGCTCTCTGCTCAGCGGGGAGCCTGTTTCTCCCTCAGCCTGCCACTCCCTCTGCTTCTGCTCTCTCTCTGTCTCTCTGACAAATAAAGAAATAAAATCTTTTTAAAAAATTATATAACTGGAAAAAGTTTCATATTTCCCTGTTTACTAGTTTTACATGCCAATTAGGCGATATTAGTCGATGGGACTAGTCCCAGACAAATTTTTAAGTCTGTAACAAGATTTGTTCTTACCACCCTCTCTTACCTCCCACCCTCCAACACCTCTTCCCTGGAACCTTGCTTTTAGGAAGGAGAAGAGCAAGAAAAAGACCTCATTGTGTTTAAGTGTCTCCTCTATGTCAGTACATGACGGTCAGTCACCTTTCATACTCGGTATCATTTAATGCTGATAATTCTGAGACGAAGATATTATTATCCCCATTTTACAGATCGGGAAACCCACTGTGAGAGGTCAAATAATTTATCCAAGTCCCACAGACGGTAAATGGTGAAACTGAAGTTAAAACTCAGGCTTATCTGACCCCAGAACCTACGTTCCAGTCACCGCACCTTTCTAACAAATCTAAAGGGCCTATCCTGCCAGGAAGATCCGCATTCTCACAGACAACAAATAACATTCTGAACCAATCACATTCAAGACCCTAAGACATGAGAGTATCGGAGGCATTAGGAAGTATCAACACCCTTCAACATACAACGTACGTAAGTCACCACGTTGACTTAAAGGGAGCCCTACTGACCAGTCTCCACAGCGTAATGAGACAATCTGCTGAAGGCCGCATCCTGGATCCCAGAGGCTGGTGTACTCTTTAGCTCTGAGGCTGGAGAGAGCTACTGATATGGGAAGACTGATGTTCATTCATCAACCAGTATTTATTGAGTGTTTACTATGTACCAAAGTTGCAGCGGTAACCAAGGGAGGTATGTTCCCCAACCTCATGGAGCTTAGAAGATAACGGGACTTCTTCCCCTTTATCTGCCCCTTCCCGTTTTACACACACACACACACACACACACACAGCTGAGTAGGAAAGAAACTATACACTTAACTCTCATCATAACCCCTACAATGGAAGGCTCAGTTGACTACGGCAGAGATGGTGGTTTAAAAATAAACAATAGCTGAGAAAGCTGAGGTGATGCTTCCAAGAAATCTTCCTCTTATCTTCTCAAAGGAACAACAACAGCACACACACAGATGCCTCTAAGCAGCCATTCACGGGGCCAGAGGAAGAGGCCAGAGGAAGAGGCTCAGACTACACTCCCCCTGACCTGAGGGTGAAAAGAGCTGCGGCCGGGAAGGAACACTGAGGAGAAATGACCTTTAGGAAAAGTTGGCTTTAGAGTCAGGAATGTCAGCTTTTTACTGCCACGATTCGACCAGAAACTCTCAGAAGGTGGCAGAGTTTGGGTTCATTTCAGAACAACATGTAGAAAGAATTAACTGGCCACCCAAAACCTTATCTGAACCTAAAATGTCTGTAAAATTGGGCAGCAACATTCAAAGCAACAGCCTTTTCCTCGCAGGCTTTCAATGCCAAGACTCCTTCTGGACCAGTTGTAAGTGAGTGGATATAGAAGCCAAGACAATTAAATGGAATTTCTGGAACTTGATCCTGGGTGTGCTGCAAGCTGAGCGCAGAGATATTTGGGTTGATGAAAGTGGGGTGTAGGCTTGTTTGTTTTAGGGTCCTTCCCATCCTCCAGAACCCTGGCCAATGTCATAGAGCCAGGCTAGCTTCCAGGCTCCCTGCGAAGACCAAACTTCAAGCTGATCAGTCCACAAATTTCCCCATTTACAATATATTAGATGGAGAGTACTTGCTGACAACACCCTTGTAAGATGGAATAGGCTCAAAACTCCATATATGTGAAAAACTGGTTAGAAAAATGGAATTTGACACCATGTCAAAGAAAAAGATACATAGGTACTGATGAGATAGCAATGTGGGCTGTCTCAAGGGCCCCTGCGCACAGCAGAGAAAAGGCCAGTGTGCAGGGATCCGGGCCCTGCCTTTCCCATCAGCCAGAGCAGCTCAGCTTTCCCTCCTCATAAACTGGGGCTCTGGAAAATATTTAATTTGGGGGAATAAGGCCCAAATAGAGGAGACAGACAGATAGATGGATAAAATATATCAAATATGAAAATCCCAGTGGTGTGGAATGAACACTGCATTCAGAGTTAGGAGACTACCCTAGGCCACACCACCACTGAGTCCTTGTATGGTCTTAGGCAAGATCATAACTTGTAAGTCTTGGGACTGTTTCAACTCATCAATGCACCGTGTGGGCTAAAAGTTCTCTAGGGACCATCAGCCCCAACAAAAATGGACTCTCTGATAGCAAGGAAGCTGTAGACCAAGCTTCCAGCTGCCTTAATGACCAGAGCTTGAACCCCTCCTTGGTCTCCTCCTCTTGAGAAGATGGAGTTTCACATGGAGATAAACCTGAGAGCTGTGAAGTCATCTCTATTCTTAGAAGACCCTCGTAACTGAGCACAGAGCACAGTTTAGAGATGAAATGAGCACTCGAGACCATGCCCTGGGCCGTAGTATGAAGCCAGCACTCAGAGTGATAAAAGCCACCTGCTATTGAGGACTCACAGCGGTCAGACATGGGGCCCAGCATTTCATAGATATTAACTCCTTTTATCCCCACAACCCAGAATTATGATTGGTCCTGGGGCGCCTGGGGGGCTCAGTCGATTAAGAGTCCAACTCTTGATTTCGACTCAGGTCGTGGTCTCAGGATCATGGGATCGAGCCCTGTGTCTGGCTCCATACTCTGTGGGGAGTCTGCTTCAGGTTCTTTCCCTGTCCCTCTGCCCCTTCCCCCTGTGCATGTTCTCTTTCTCTCTCTCTAAGATAAATAAATCTTTTTTTTTTTTTAAGATTTTATTTATTTATTTGACAGAGAGAGAGACAGCCAGCAAGAGAGGGAACACAAGCAGGGGGAGTGGGAGAGGAAGAAGCAGGCTCCTAGCGGAGGAGCCTGATGTGGGGCTCGATCCCATAACGCCAGGATCACGCCCTGAGCCGAAGGCAGACGCTTAACCGCTGTGCCACCCAGGCGCCCCTAAGATAAATAAATCTTAAAAAAAAAAAAAAAAAAAGAACAGCTATTCTTATTCCCATTTTACAGTTGAGGAAACTAAGTCTCAACAAGGGTAAGTGATTTCTCCCACATCACATTGCTGCTCAAATAGCAGAAGCAGACATCAATGCCAGGCAGTCTAGCGTCACGCTCCGGGCCACGACGCTGTTCAAAGTGGAGGCCAAGATGGAGGCCCCGTTGCCATTTGAAGACTCATCGGGGGAGAAAGGAGAAGTTGTAAAAGCAGTGAAATACATTGTCTAGCAGATACATGGGTACTGAATAAAATTCAGGGGGGTCCCTCAGAGATACTTCAGAATAGGCTGGCCAACGAAACAGTGGCTCCAAGGGACAGAGGAGAGAGACAGACTGAAAAGCAGTTCTCAAAAAAAAAAAAAAAAAAAAAAAAAAAAGGAAGAAATCAGGTCAGTGACCATTGGCAAAATGAGGAAAAGATAAACAGGGAGGTCCCAACACACAGGGTGAGGGAGGCATGTTGGTGAGGGGAAACTGCCAGAAATTCATGCCAAGTGTCCAAGAGCCTATCTCCATTGCTCAAAGGTTCTGGGACTGTTTGAATGGGTCTTGTACGCCACTGCATTCTTGGTCTCTGTCTGAAAAAGGGTCAGTCAGGGTGAAGTGAGCCGAGAGGGCTGTGCCTCCCCCCACTGATGTAGATTTCCTCTGTATTTATGCTGATTTCTTCAGGAAGGGGTGAAAAGGAAGGGATAAGAGCTATCATTTAATACATGCTCATAACATTGAACTAAATCTCCCAGCTTTTCCCCTTTCTGATTGCCCCACAGCCTTTACCTTCTAGCCCAGGATTTCCAGAATCCCAGTCTTTCCCTCTGCTCCCCAGTCTACACTTGAGCTTAAAAATTCCACACAGCTTACTCCTTTGCAAAAACTTTCACATCAGCATTCTTTCTGCCCCAAGCAACAAGGAAGCATCACTGTCCCTCAAAAAGGGTCTGGAAAGGCTAGTCTACAGGACAGAGAGAAAGGGGCAGTTGCAATAGAAAGCCACCCGAGGACTGAAACCAACCAGGAGCAGATGACAGGCATAATTCCTGCCACACATGAAGGACTCAAGTAATATCTGTTGGAAGGAAGGGAAGGAGCCCAGGAAGGAGGGAGAGAAGATGGAAAAGATACTTTGATCGATAGTTATAGCTGATTTGAAGATTTGGAGACCTCCAAACCCTACTCAGGGCCTGCCAGCAGCCAGTGAATTTTTATTTTATAAAATGAATCAGATACCACACTTCTATTAATGACCTTGATGGCCGCTTCATGCATAAATTATGTTCATATCAGTCTGTCTCCCGTACGAAAGTAGAAGCTGCTAAAACTAATGTACTAGAACATTCTCTTTCTATTTGCTTCTCTTTTCTCCACCTGCTCTTGGGAGGCTGAGCTCCACCCAGGCTCCCTTGCATCTTTGACTTCCAGTGGGTTCTCCAACGGGAGGTGCAGATGGAAACCTGGAGGGTGGGAAGAGAGAATGGTCCGGGAATTCATCGCTACCTGCGAGGCCATGTTTGGGCAGTGGCTGTGTTCTTCTCCCAAACACCACAGCTCCTGTTAAATGGCCCTTCTCCAAAAGCCACAGCCCTCTCCAGGGCTGACAGCCACTCTTTGCCCTCACACCTTCAGACTGAGAGGTGGGATGAGTGTTCCACCATGTTCACGTTCATCCTGCACATGGCGCCATCCCTTCCTGCTTCTCTAAACCATACCCCACAGCTGTGTACATTGTCCTTTCATTACACCTCCATTCACATTTTTATTCATTATGGATCAGTCACTTAGTATGGAGCTGACACTTGGTAGGCACACGTCGTCTTGGTGCTAGGGGTGAGCCCTATCTCACCTCTCCCTCCTTCCTGCTAGTGCCCCGGAACCCCAACCCCAGCTCTACAGGGGCAACTCTTGCCTAACTCTTTTCCCTTTATTAAAACTCCATTGAAGATGATTAATATATCTCTGGGTTTAGACTTAGAAATCTCTCTCACAATGTAAATGTGACTTCTGGGAGGGGCACGCTCTTATCTTGATCGTTATGGGAGTGAATAAGCTTATCGGACTTACTAGGGAAAGTGGATAAATAGAACGTATTTTGAGACTCTGATTTATTAGCCATTACTTGCGTGTTATCACTTACATGACTCCCTAAAGACAGTACAGCAGATGTTGCTTTCGTTGGGGACAAAGGAAGGGAAAGATTGGTCATGGCACGCTAAGGAGGATGCTGAGGGTAGGTGACTTGGAGGGGTGTGAGGACATAGAGAACAAGGGAAGGGGAGTGTGTCCAAAGATACGGAAGGACCCTGAAAAGAAACTGGGTTCATTCACGTATTTGTACAGGGCTGGGCTGGCCCCACCTATTTCCTTCCTCCTTCTCTCCACCCATTACTGCTCTACTTGAACTGCTACTTCCTCCTCCTCCTCCTCTCTCCCTCCTGTGTCCTTGGGCTCCACTCATATATTGCCTAGGTTACAGAGGAAACTCGTGCTCACGATTGCCAAAAAGATCCCAGGTCCCTCTTGTGTACCACGTAAACAGCTGAGGCTTTGAAGAAAGGTAGGGAATCTAAGAAAGCATTTCCATAAGGGCCCTGACATTTGTGGCTCTGCCTGGAATGAGTGAGTGTTATGTGGATAAAACATCAATCAGTAGGATTCATCCTTCCACAGGCCAAGAACATCCATTCATCCATGTTGGTGTTCTCAAGATACCTGGGGGGCTAGTGTGTTGGCAAACAGGGAGACCTCTCCCTTCTTCAGCATTTAAATAATGCCAGGGCCACTCACACCAAACAGGGATGGGAGTTAATGACCCTCTGGATGGGCCCCTACAGCTACATGATTCTCTGAGACACAGGCCTCTTGGTTATCAAGGAGAGGAGAAGGGCAACGGCATGTCCACTCTCTGATCACATGTACAGTGCTGGGCTGTTGCTCATGGGATTTGTGGCAGAGGCTTCTACTGCTTACTGCAGTATCTTTTTACCCCCTCAACTGGAGAAATGACATTTCCCAGCCTCCACTAAGTTCTGGCCAATGTGTTATTAGCAGAGGCAATGTGTGGCAGCTTCCAAGAAATCTCTTTATAACAGCTGTCAGGTGCTACTCTCCTCCTTCTTAATTGTCCCTCCTTTCCTTCTGCTGTGTAGAGTGTGGTTGTGATGGCTGGAGCTTGCGCAACCACCCAAGACCATGAGATAGGAGCCACATGCAGAGGATAACAGAATATCAAGACGGAAGTCTGAGTCCTTGACTGTGCGTGACTGTACCAATCCTAGACTGCTTATCTCTAGACTTCCTATATATGAAAGGAAACATATTTATATTTTGTTTAAAACACTATAATTTTGGTTTCTTTGTTATATGTCACCTTATCTGACTCTAATTGATAAAACATCTCTCCGGGATTTAGGTATAACACCACAGCTATCTTGAATAAATTCCAGTCCAAAAATTCCATTGTCATTTCCTTAATTTCTCCAGAGCTGTCTAAATACGGAACTCACTTTCCCTTTCTTTCTAGGGAAATAAAGAAGACAATATCCCCATGGTCCCTGAAGATGTCCATCTCACGGTCTGAATGACAAAGCAGAAAGTGGGATGGCATCTAGGTTCCCATCCAGGCCAAATTCTGGTTCCCGGATTTCCCAAGAGCAGCTATCCCACAGTCTAATCTATGAAATAGACACATGAAACCCACCCACGTTTAGGGCCACAGCGGACATCAGTAATGATTCCATGTCTCCAGATGACTTGGTGATCCTTAGACGAAAAGAGGCTTAGGAAATAGAAACACATCCTTGTCCTCAGCTAGTCCTTGTCCTCTGTGAGTCAGATCTGGCAAGGGGACTGAGGCACAAATGGTGCATGGGGCCATTTCAGGAAGTAGTTAACAGTGGGGGGAAGTGGCGAGCGATGAGAAGGGAGGGTGGAGAACGGTGGGCTGCCAGGGAGCGGACACAGCGTTCCCGATCACTCTTTCCTCCAGCTGTGCCAGCCACGTGGTGTGTTTTGGTCCCTTCGTGATCTTGCCCTGATGAACCTCTTTTCTCATCACTCTTCCCCTTCTCCACTACCAGCACGCCTGCCCCAACATAAACTCTAGATTGCTTCCTGAAGAAACTATGCTCTCCCATAGCTACAGGGCTCTGTTCATGCTATCCTGTGTGTTTAGAAAGCTCTTAACCCTCTACCAGTTGGAATGACTCGGCCTCAGTAAGCCTTCTTAGATTTCCTCAGGCCAAGTTAGAACATTTTCCCACTGTGCTTTCAGAGCACTTTACACAGTCACATGAACTTCCATTTTACGGATAACCAAAGGGCTGTATCATCTGTACGTTTAACTTGCGTGGATTTAACTGCACATGCTCAGGAAACAGAAAAAAAGGGAAAAGAAGGAAAAAACAAAGACACAGACATATTTTTATTCCTGACACCCTACAAAATATAGCTTCATAAATTTTTTTTTAATTTTAAAAAAAGGAAGCTCTCGCTAAAATGCAAAGAAAAAATGAAGGAAGTTTCTGAGGCTCAAGTTTAGGGATTTTTGAGGGGGTGATTTTCTTGACTATTTGTCATTTCACTTTACATGCTGACTTTGGACTAAATCTCTGAATGGGATGTGACAGTTCCGCAGAGCACCAAGCGGCGACTTCTCTAACCGTCCCGGACAGACTGTTCCAGGCTCTTTGCTTCTGGAAGACAGCACTTGTGTCATTCGTGTTGGGGTTTTCTGGGCCCAGCACAGTGTCTAGTAGACAGCTAGTGCTCCATAAACATCGGCTGCAGGAAAAGGTGGATGGTTCCAGCATTTCCCATTGGCTACAACTTAATTCACATCTGAGGGAAACTGTCTCACCCCACTCACCTCTACAACACCCTTTTCAAACTGTCGTCTGGTCCCCTCTTCAAAGAGACCTACACATGAGCTATTCACTTTGCGAAACAGCACGCTTTACTGTTTCGTTAGAAATGTCTAACATCCCTTTCTTCTCCTACCGATAAAGAAAGGGGGGGTAATCAGAAGGGGGAATGAAACATGAGAGACTATAGACTCTGAGAAACAAACTGAGGGCTTCGAGGGGGAAGGGGGTGGGGGAATGGGATAGGCCAGTGATGGGTAGTAAGGAGGGCACGTATTGCATGGTGCACAGGGTGTTATACGCAACTAATGAATCATCGAACTTTACATCAAAAACCAGGGATGTACTGTATGGTGACTAACATAATATAATAAAAAAATATAATAAAAAAAAGAAATGTCTAACAATGTCCAGTTGTTAAGAAAGTATGACTGTGGCACCATGAGCAACAAGGGGAGCTTAATTAATGAATTCTACGCTGCCATCACCAGTAAAATTCACTATAAGAATCTGAAGCCTTTCATTATTGAACTAACAACACTGGCTTTCTGCTCTTAGAGTTAGAAATTGAAGGTCCCTTTCCCTCTTGACAATGATCCTGAGAACTGTCTTTAACATCTCCGTTATCCAGAGGCCAGCCTTCGGGAGTGCTCAGAATAGCTGTGAACCTGGAAGTAACAATGGAGTAAAACAACAAAACAACTTTTCAGTGGCGAAATGGACTTTTGATCACCATGATAATAGATCAGAGAGCTGGGGACCTGAAGGTGACAGCTGATGCCTGCTTGGGTGAACCAGGAAGGAAACAAGCTCCCAGGGCTGCTGGTGCGGAGGCCACGTGTGCATCTTTGGTAAGGAGAGGCATGAGGCTGTCTTCAAGTGTTGGTTGGTTGTTTGTTTCAACTTCTTTCTCCTCTTATCTCTTCCCTCTACTTCATTTTATGGGAAACCAAAAACCCTTGCTCTATATTCATCCATTAATTCAAGAAAATTTGTTCTGAATATCTGCTCTGTGTCGGACACTATGTGGTCTTACAGGTACATGAGTAATGGAAGATTATACAATACGCGTGGTAAAAGCTAGACTAGAATACTAATTAGCCTATATGAGAGGCACCTGACCCCAAACTGGGAGAGAAAATAACAATGACAATAGCAACAATGATAAAAACTGAAGCATAGTGAGCGTTAACTGTGTGTCAGATGCTCTTCTATGTATTTAATACATATTAACTTCTTCGATCCTCATAACAACTTTGAGAGGTAGGTTAGCTTATTATCATTGCCATTTTCACCTGAATTAAAGTGGCAGTGGGGGGCAAGGAAGTAGATAGTAACGCCTATTATGACAGGACTCCATGACAGGTGAGTGAGAGGAAGTCGTCTAGGGGACATCTGAGTTTCTGCCTTATGTGATGGGGGATGGTGGTCCATTGCTGACAAGCAGTCTGATAGAGGAGTTCGTGTTCCATCAAGAGCATCCCGCCATTGGGAGGAGAAGGGGAGAAGTCAGAGCCTCCCCAACCCTTCCCAATCCAATTCTCTGTCATGGTCAAGTGCATGAGCCATTGTACTGATGTCTGTAATCCAGCCTTTCTGGGAGATTCCTGTAGGCCCTCCAAGAGTCCAGAAGGCAGAGTGGTCACCTCCAAGAAGATAAGGTGGATATTGTAACAGTTGAGGAAAGATCCACTCAGAGACAGAAGACCTTGTCTAGAACCTGGCTGACCAAGGACCGCCCAACTCCTCCGGAGCCTTTCCACTGCTCATTCGGAGAGTGCCTTTGCCTAATTCCAAGAAATCATGGGCCTGGGGGTGGATCTGTGCAGTCTTTAGCCTAGCCTAATAAATCTGTGGACTATGAATCTACATAGTAGGGGAGGTTGATTCCTGGAAAGAAACTGTGGTCCACTGTACACATTGTGAGAGTATATAGCGAAGGCTCAATGTCAAAGAACCTGAACGGAACAAGAAATATAGAGACAAGAAGGGTGGTTGGGTAACTTTTCGTGCAGAGAAAATGTTGGCGAGTTGATGGCAACTCAGAAGAGAAGACCAAGAGGTCAGGGGAGCAATTTAGGAAATGGTAGAGGTGAGCTCAGGTGGAAACTAGATAGAAAGGTATAAGAACAAGAAGCAAGAAGGAGCACAGCACGGAAACTTACTTCTGGAGATGAGGGTCTTTCTGGTGGCAAATGCAGGAAGTCTTTAAGAAGTAGGTCCCAGAGGAGTAAGAGGTAGAAGGTCTAAATAGCATAGAACTCCAGAGAAAGGAATTGGACACCTAAAGAGGAAGCAAGATGACCCAAAAAAGCTGGCCCTGACCGTTTTGTGACTACAAGTGAGAAAAGGAGCATCTGCTTCAGGAGCTATTAATAGAAGCTCTGTTGGTGGGAGAAAGTGGAAGCTGGGGTGACTGGCCAAAAACTAGGTTAATGAGAACAGAGAACTAGAAGTGCAGAGAAGCAAGAAGGTAGGTAGTAGTGTAGAAGAAGGTTGAGAAGGAGAAGGGGCAAAGGGAGGGTGGGCTTTTACTAAACGAAGTGGTTATAAGGTTGGCAACAACGGTAAAGCCATCAGGGAATTTGGGAGAAAATGCAATGTGGCCAAGGGGCATATGCTTACTCTTACAAAATCATTATCCCTGGAGAGCAACTAAAAGCCTCCCCATGACATTTGTGTTAGTGGTCCCCCCGACAACAGACGGATGGGCCTTGGGATCCTACCTGACATGGCCTTTCACAGGCTGTCCAGTCCAGTGGTACTCAAGATAAGAAACCTGCACTGGAATATAATCACGAACACCTTCCTCCATCTAGAACAGAGGTTGGCAAATTACAGCCCCCACCCCCAAGCCGCATCGACCCCACTGGGCATTTCTTACCTGTGCCAATATTTGTCAAAAGACAGAGAGGGAGGGAGGAAAGGAGGGAGGGAGGGAGGGAGGGAGGGAGGGAGGGAAAGGAAGGAAAGAAAAGAGGGAAGAGAGAAGTTGTCCTGGAACACAGCCACACCCATTCGTGCTGTCTCTGGCTGTTTGGGCACTACTAAACAGCAACATTGAGTAATGGTGATAGAGTGCCCTGCAAAGCCTAACATATTTACTTTCTGGCCCTTTACAGAAAAAGTTTGTCAACCTTTGATCTAGAGGTCATCTTCTAAAACGTGAACAGAACCCAACAGTGCTTAGTGACACCATTGATTTAAACTTTGGTGCCAGCTCCTTCCCCAGTGGTAGGTTGGTAGTCGTCTGTGGACTGGCTTCTGGGGACACTTCGAGTAGTGCCGTCCATAGGGCAGTGGGCAGGATAGCTACTGCTTACCTGCGAGCTCAGAGTTCAGGCTCTAAGGAGGCAGAGCCACCATTCTACCTGCCTACATGCAGTCACCCCACACCGCAGAGCCTAGAACACACTGACATCTGCGACGCCATATTGAAAAGATAGGGGTATTTGGCAACCTCAGAACAGAGGCCCTGCCTAGAGGTTATTTTGAGGAGAGAAGCACTTATGTGTATTTATGCTTGTTTGTCTTTCTTGTAATTAGACGGCAAACTCCTCAGGGTAAAACCTGCCTAACCATAAACTTCTGAGTGTACACTTCATTACTAAGGCTAAACCACCAAACTCTTTACTAAGACAGCAGTAAATATTTATTTTTACTCTCCGGAAACTTGTGTGAAGTAATGGGCAATAATAGTGTGGGGATAATTTGCCCAAGTTCTCCCCAATTTTAGCATCTGATTAATTTCCTTGGATCTGACTGTATGAGAAATTCTAGGCAGGGTAGGGAACTGTTTCCTTTGTTTCCTGGTGTGTGTGTGTGTGTGTGTGTGTGTGTGTGTGTGTGTGTATGTGTGTGTTAAACCAGGGATGGCAAGTAGTTTCAGAAATAGAGTCTATTATCATGGTAAGAGGGTAGCAAAAAAGTTTCGTTAAGTTCATTCATTCATTTAACCAATATTTCGGAGCTTCATACCAGGAGCTGTTCTAGATACTACGGATACAAGGATGAGAAATACACACAGAAGAGGTGGAAGTCATAGTAAGTAGGGTGAGGAGAGGCCTCATCCATGGATTGATGCTGGCTCTGGTTCTGAGTCCAGACTAGCTGTTTAATTCAATCGTCTTTGGCCTGTTGGGCCCACACAGTCCTCTGACACAGAGATGACCCTGCCGGAATGTGGTCACACTCTGACCCGGTCCCTCTGCTGGGTCAGACTCATCTCCCTGCCCTCACACCCCTGGTACACTTGGCTCACTACCTCAACCAGGCTACAGGCGACTGTGGATGCCCGGAGGAGCTCTCTCACAGCCACGCCTCTTCCAGCCTTTCCAGAAAGGCCCTCAAGGATTTCTGCAACCAGCCCTTCCAGTTGGGCAGAAATTTCCTGCCTTGGCAGTCGAGAGGACTTGGCAATCAAGAAGCATTTTGTTTTGTTTTATTTTAAATGCACAGTACATCCCCAGGCAGCCCCACCCTCTGTTCTAATTCCATGAAATCTATTCCTTTTGGACCTTTATTTTTCTCCATTAGAAAGTGGGACTGGGAGAGAGGTAGGGAGAGAGGCTGGCAAAATGAGAGTCTTCTATAAATATGAAAATGGAGGGTCCCCTGCACCCCTGTTTTGCCTCTTTACTTTCTCCTCCCTCAACTCTGTCACCTCCACTCAAACACCCGAGCTCGTGCCCAGTCTCCTCGCCCCAAGGAGTAGTAGGCTGCCTTAATTGAGCTGAAATATATAATGTCACAGGAGCTGGCAATAATTAAAGGGTAAAGCAGACATCTGTGTCTTCAGAAAATAACACATATGCATACTGCTCTTAATATAAAACTAATAACAATGTCATGCTAATGTAATTAATGCCTCATTTATTAGGTCCAGTGGGGAATGAACTGTTCTACATAATTGATTCTCCCAGATTCCTGGAGCCTACAATTTAGGGAATCAAATTTTTGAAGCATTTTTCGTTGTTACGGAAATCTTTCTAAATATATTGTGCTAGTCTCTATCTTCCTAAATAAAACTCACCCAGCAGATTTTATTACCCTCCGAAAGGACAGAACCATTTGTAACGTTACAGAGCCAGTACCTGGTGGGGGACGCAGGCTCTCAATACATATTTGCAGAACAAATAAATAACCTCCAATACGGGGCTTCGATTTCCAAAATAAATGAACTCTTGGGCTTCGGAATTTCAGAAAGCTCTTTGGCCTCATCTCAGCTTCTCTCTTGCATTCGTATTTGTGCGTTTATAATTCTCCTGTCTCCTCCTTCATCATAAAGTTGCCAGCTTTTGGCTTCTGTTTCTAAAAGTTCCTCCCTGTCCCATTAATGCACTGACTATAATCTGCTGTAGATTGGAATTAAGCTTATTAGGTCATGCCTGAAATCAAAGTAAATAAAAGAGGCTGTGTAGCTCTACGAATTTTTGATGCCCAGACTGGCCACCCAAAGGCTTTTTTTTGCTTCCTTCTGGTTTTTCAGCTGTCCTTCAGATGGCTTGCTCCTGCTGAATGAGTAACTCTCAGTAAGTCAAGCATTACCGTGAGAGCCACAATAGAAACTCATAATAAATGAGTCTTACTTAGGTTAGAACTTGTCACCAAATGTCATCCAGGAAAAGATTACTACTGATCGTAGGAACTCACATCTACATTAACGGGTTCCTCCACACTTGCCAGGCAAAGCCAACAGAGCTCACATTTCAGAAAAGGGTGGGGGATGGGGAGCCCCTGATAGGCTATAATATTTCTCAAAATTCATGAGTAAACCTCTCCCAGAATGTGTCAAATGGACCTTCCATTGGCTGGTGCTTCGGATCTCACAGGCTTTCCCTCTCTGGGTCCCAAAGACTCCAACTTGATCCCATAAGCAATCCAGCAGGATTTAGAGCTTCCCAGAGTTCCCCTGGAGTGGAAAGAATTTCTACTTTGTGCTAAACAGCTCTCTGAAAACACAAAGCAAATGGGTGAGAATCCTGATTTCAAGTTTACCAAGAAATTATTTAGCCTTCAATAATACATTCTGTCATTCACAAAGAGTGCAATGAAGACAGCAATGAACTGGTTCAAAACAGGGAGGAAGTGAGGAAATGAGATTAGCATCGGACCATGGGTCCCACCCTTAGCGTGCCTGTCGTACCATCTTGGCTCCAAAGCAAACTGGTTAAGACCTAAGTGTTCTTCCCCCTCTGCAGGCTGGCCTAGGGCTAGCGAGTTCTTTGTTCCTTGGAGTAAGTAAGGGAACCAGGCGGCAGAACTCGAGCCTCACCCCTGAGTCAGCAGCCGCCACACCAGCTACCTCGGGCAAGCTGTCTGAACGCTTTGGATTCTAACTCCGTCTGTAAAAGGAGTGATGATTGTACCCCTCTGCTCCCCGCGTGCTGTGAGACTTGGTTAATTGGTGTTTGGAAAAGCTTGTATCTTTGCATGAAAGCATTTACAAGTTTTGAGCTCTGTTCTTAAGCTGAGTCTTTGTTCACTTGGGTCTTCTCGACTACGGTAATGGAGCCTCTATAATTTCCTTCTGGAGAACTAAGTCCTTAACCCTAAGAGTGTGGTGGGGAGTAGATGCCTGTATAAACCTCTTACGTTTCCCTCTGACTCACCGCTCGTCTCATAAATGAGCAACACAGACTGCTTCAACTCTAAGAAAGATTCTTTGAAAAGCTTGAACTTTAAAAATATACGGTATAAACTGGATTTTTCTACATCAAATTGTAGTAGTAAATGTTGCTGGCTTAAAATGTTTGATTTGCAGTTTTTAGGAAGGATTATGTTTTTCAAAGTGAATATGCCACCTTCTGATATTACCTTTTCTTTCAACAGCTGCCTTGCGGTATACTGACGCACAACCAAAGACACTGTCTAAATTGCACAGTTTGAGAAGTTTTCACATGTATCTGCACATTCATGAAACCGTCACCAGAATCAAGATAATGAACATATCCGTTACCTCCCAAACATGTGCCTGGATTCTTTTTTTTTTTTTTTTTAAGATTTTATTTATTTATTTGACAGAGACAGCCAGCGAGAGAGGGAACACAAGCAGGGGGAGTGGGAGAGGAAGAAACAGGCTCCTAGTGGAGGAGCCTGATGCGGGGCTCGATCCCATAACGCCAGGATCACGCCCTGAGCCGAAGGCAGACGCTTAAGGACTGAGCCACCCAGGCGCCCCTGGATTCTTTCACTCGGTAAAGTTATTTTGAGATTTATTCCATCCTGTTGGGTGTATCAGAGTTCACTTCTTTTTATTGCTAAAAAAGTATGGATATACCACATTTGTTTATCTTTTCACCGCCTGATGGACATTTGGGTTGCTTTAACTCAGGGATAGTACAAACAAAGTTGCTATGGATATTTGTGTACAAGTGTTTGCATGGGTATATCCTTTCGCTTGGGTAGATGCCAAGAAGTGGAATGGCTAGGTCCTGCGGTACAATATTATCTTCTGAGTGCATCCTGAACAAGTAGCTTTTGTGTTTGGAGAAAATCATGATACATATGAACCCCTACACACAGTTCTCTTGATGCCTACAATTGTTTATCATGGAACCAAAAAAAAATTATGTTTTCTTCCTCTTTCCCTATGTTATGTTACTAATAGAACGAATTTGCTTTTGGGTTACACAAGGCAGTTTACAAAATGCTTTTGCATATATTATCATCATATATCCTCACGAGTAATTTCTTCTTCTCTCTCTCTGATTCACTCCGGTTGGTTGTCTCCCTACGTAACAGTAACACACCTCTAAGATGAATGAAGTATTCCAGGTATGCTCTCAAGAGAACTCCATGTCCAAATTACTTTTGCTTCCTTGTTTCTCAAATGGCAACACTTAACCCCAAGTCATACTCCCTTGCCAAAGGCTGCCTGTCCCTGCTGCAAAAGTGAATCAGCAAGGTGCAGACCAGATCCTCCACATGCCTGCTCTTGACCGCTGCCTTCTTTCTCTCTCATTCCACATGACTACAGACTCATCAATCACGAACGTTGCAAGTTCATATCTTACAAACTTCTTATCTTGACTCCAACTCTTTCACAGATGTCTCGGCTAAGAAGATCCAGAAAGTACTCTTTATGTAATTCCCAAACGCTGAATCATCTTGCCATATTGTTTTGGTTAGAAAATAATATTATTGGGGGGCGCCTGGGTGGCACAGCGGTTAAGCGCCTGCCTTCGGCTCAGGGCGTGATCCTGGCGTTCTGGGATCGAGCCCCACATCAGGCTCCTCCGCTATGAGCCTGCTTCTTCCTCTCCCACTCCCCCTGCTTGTGTTCCCTCTCTCGCTGGCTGTCTCTATCTCTGTCAAATAAATAAATAAAATCTTAAAAAAAAAAGAAAAAAGAAAAGAATATTATTGGGGAGACACTGTTGAAAACCAAACTTAACACTTTCGCTGTTTTATGCCAGAAATCGCTTCATTCAATGGTTGCAGAAAACTGCAGTGAGACCTTTAATTCTCACCTTAAATCCAAAAATCTCATCCCGTCTCTCTCCCTTAGCTGCTGCTAAGTCTTACCACCTTTTCCCTCTTCACTCTCCCAGGTTCTTCCAAGGTTTGGAGAAAACAGTCAAAGACTATAGGAGATAATTCTAAAAAGAGTATTTAGCTTTGGGACAACTGGTTTTCTGAATGCAAAAGTGAAGTTATAGCCCTCCCCCCACAAAAATGTAACTTAATATGGATTTACAAATTATAAATAGAACTACCAAAGCACTGAAAAAATATGGAACTTTTAAACTAATATTAGGTGGGAGAAGTCTTCCTAAGCAAGACATAAAACCTAGAATGCATAAAGGAAACTGTTGATAGATTGGCTATGTAAATTTTCCATTCCCGTATGTGAAAACTACTGTAACAAAGTTGAAAACTAAGAAGCTCTGGAGAAAATACTTGCAATATATATGTAGAGAGAGATATACAGAAAGCTCCCTACATCGAGGGGTGCCTGGGTGGCTCAGTCGGTTAAGCTTCTGCCTTCAGCTCAGGTCATGATCCCAGAGTCCTGGGATTGAGCCCTGAATCAGGCTCCCTGCTCAGCATGGGGATGGTCTCTTTCTCCCTCACCCTCTGCCCCTTCCCCTTGTTCATGCATCCTTTCTCTCTCCCCCCCCATCAAATAAATAAATAAAATCTTTAAAAGAAAAGAAAAGCTCCCTACATTGAATCATATCCTTAACACGTGTGCACTTTGTTGTATGTAAATTTTACATCGAAAAATAAAAAGGACTATAAACAAATGTTAAATCCTGTTGTGGATAAGCAACTGAAATATTTAGTGTAGTGATATCTGCAACTTAGTTCAAAACACACAAAAATAAGGTGGATTGACAGATGAATAAAGGAATAGATAGTTGAAAAGATACATGATAAAGTAAATAGAGCAAAATGTTAATTATCAGTCTAGATGGTAGGTATATGGATGCTTACACTACACAATTCTTTTTTTAAATTTATTTATTTATTTGAGAGAGAGAGAGAGCAGGGAGGAGGGCAAGAGGGAGGGGGAGAGGATCTCAAGGAGACTGCAGCGAGCACAGAGCCCAATACAGGGTTTGATCTCCAGACCCTGAGATCATGACCTGAGCCGAAACCAAGAGTCAGATGCTCAACTGACTGCGCCCCCCCGACACTCCTAAACTACACAATTCTTTCAACTTTTCTGTGTGCTTGAAAATTTTCATAATAAAATGTTGGGGGGAAACCCCCGAAAATGAATAAGAAAATACATAAAACTCCTGAGACAGTAAACAAAGAAAATTAGCAATTTGAAATTTTTAAAAAATGGATAAAAAAGGATTTTTAATTTCACTTGGAATGAGAAAAAATGTATAAAGCTTGATAACATCCAACAGGAAGACACGCACAGGAAAAAGACATTGTGTAAGGATATTTATCGCTTTTTTATTTAAAATAGAAAATAGAAAAAGAAAAGAAGGGAATGGAAAAAAGAGAAGAAAGCAATCCAAACACCCCTCCCTGGGGAGATGAAGAAAGCGACAGAGTGTCTTGGTACACAGCCCTATCTGCAGAGACACCGCGTGAGGCCTTGCTGTCTCTACGGACACGGAAGATCTCCAAGGTCTACTGTTCACTGAAAAAATAGACATTACAGAACACATTGTATAAAATGACCATTTAAAAAATAATAATAGAACTACGTGTAAGCAAATGTACAGAAAAGTGTCCAAAGGCATGTATATTCAACCCGTGACTCA
>NW_024425119.1:12683613-12748835 GCF_017311325.1 Ursus maritimus | reverse complement strand
GGAAAGAGTGAAATTGGAGAGAGGGACAGAAGACAGAGAAGGACATTTCAGCTTCTAGTCTGTAGACTTCTGTATTACTTAGAATTTTTACAATGAGCCTGCAATACTTTGGTAACTTTTTAAATTCCCTAAATTGACCCAAAATGCTAATAATGACTAAAATCTAAATACCCCTAAAACGCCCTGTGAAAAATTGCAAAATTCAGTCAAGAATTCACATGTTTTTCCTGCCTAACATCAAAAGCCTGAAGTCTTGCAGACAAAACATCTGGTGATCTTTTACAGGATTTTTCTCTACTTTTCATCTGAATGTCTCAGCATTCTCACAAGTCTATAAATCATGTAAAAGTTCTTTCTTCTCCCAACTGCATTCCCCTAGGGCTTTACTCAACTCTGGGTGCAGTCTGCTCCCAATAGAAGCCTCATTGACAGAAAAGTGTTCTTAGACATAATGGAACGCATTCTGAGCTAAATACCAAAGACTAGATGGGTCAGACAGGGGAGAGCTTTACAAAAACATTGCAAGCCCAAGGCAAGAGCAGCAAATTGGAGAAGTGAGAAAAAGCAGAAGGAAGATGGGAGTGGGGGCTGGGAGAGACAGTAAGGGCAGCGTTTTGATGGTAATGCTTGCAGCATCCTGACCCGTGAAAGAATTCAGAAGGAACCTTGCCACCTAGGCACGCACCTCTACATGTGTGTGGCCCTCTGTTCAGGAAACCAGAAGAGACTTTCTGGAGGCAGACAGCATGGTGAATTGTTCCTTCAGAGTGAGAGTTCTAGCTTTGAAGATAAGCAGACATGGAAAGAGGAGTGGGAAGTGTTGAGTCGGAATACATTCAGAAAGATTGCATGCCTTCGAAGACCAGGTTCCCTGCCCACTGAGGGCCTCAGAGCATTTCACAAAGATTCCTGTTGTGAATGCAGCGGGCATTCCACTCCTTGCCCAACGGCAGCTTTTCTGGTGGGGACTCAATGACTTGCATCTGGAATCTGGCAAAAATACCCACGCTCAGATCAAGATGGAACGTCACCTAGACCAAAATGGCGTTTGCAGAGCGTGTTTCTCACTACTGCTGCCGGAGGAATACCCCCCAGCCCATGCCATGCTTCTGAGGGAGGCAGGGGTGCCCTCTGCATGCGTGTCCTCATCAGTTTGGTCAACACACACCTGTTGGGTACTTGCTTCGTGCCAGACAGTGTGCTTTGCTCAGGAAATGCAAAAATGAGTCCCATGACCCTCTCCCCAAGAGTCCCACAGTCTGGTGGGTAAATATTTACAATAGGATGGATATTTGTAAAAAGCACCGTGACAGTGCAGTCAATCCACACCAACTGCTGGGGAGCGGAAGAGATAGGACCAGTGTCACAGAAGGTGAGCTTTGAGCTGTGCTTTAAAAATGAGTAGGAGCTCAAGAAAATGAGAAGATAAACCAAAAACTGGGAGAAAATATTTGCAAAAGACATCTAATAAAAGATTCTTATCCATAATATACAAAGAACTCTTAAAACTCAATAGTAAGAAAATAAACAACCCAATTTAAAAAATGAACAAAAGGGGGGGCGCCTGGGTGGCACAGCGGTTGGGCGTCTGCCTTCGGCTCAGGGCGTGATCCCGGCGATCTGGGATCGGGCCCCACGTCAGGCTCTTCTGCTATGAGCCTGCTTCTTCCTCTCCCACTCCCCCTGCTTGTGTTCCCTCTCTCGCTGGCTGTCTCTATCTCTGTCGAATAAATAAATAAATAAAATCTTTAAAAAAAAAAAAATGAACAAAAGGGGATGCCTGGGTGGCTCAGGTGGTTAAGGGTCTGCTTTTGGCTCAGGTCATGATCCCAGAGTCCTGGGATCGCGTCCCATGTCAGGCTCCTTGCTTGGCGGGGAGCCTGCTTCTCCCTCTCCCTCTGCTCCTCCCCCCTGCTCCTGCTCTTGCGTGCACTCTCTCTCTCTGACAAATAAATTAATAAAATCTTAAAAAAAAAAAACGGACAAAAGACCTGTAGGAAGATACCTCACCAAAGAATATACACGGGTGGCGAATAAGCCTATGAAAAGGGGTTCAACATCATATACCAGTAGGCAAAGGAAAATTAAACAACAGTGAAATACCACTACACACCAATTAGAATGACCCAAATCCGGACCACTGACACCACCAAATGCTGAGAAGGACGTGGAGCAACAGGAACTCTCACTCCCTGCTGGTGGGAACGCAAAATGGTGCAGCTACATTGGATGACAATTTGCAATTCTTTATAAAACTAAACATCCTCTTACCAAATAATCCAGCAATCGCACTCCTTGGCATTTACCCAAGGAAGCTGGAAGTGGATGTCCACGCACAAACCTGTGCACAGATGTTTACAGCAGCTTTATTCATAATTGCCAGAACCTGGAAGCCACCAAGATGCCCTTTGGTAGGTGGGTGGGTAACCAAACTCTGCTTCACCCAGACGATGGACTATTATTCAGTGTTTTGAAAGAAATGAGCTATCAAGCCACGAAAAGACATGGGGGAATTCTAAATGCATATTGCTACATGAAAAAAAAATCTGAAAATGCAACACACTGTATGAATCCAACTATGACATTCCAATAAAGGTAAAAAGATTGGTTGCCAGCGGTTGCTGGGAGGAAAGGACAGAGGATTTTCAAGGCAGTAAAATTATACTGTATGAATCTACAAAAGTGGATTCATGTCATTATACATTTCTCAAAACCCATGGAATGTACAACACCAAGAATGAACCGTCATGTAACTATGGACTTTGAGAGATAATGATGTATCAATGTTGGTTCCTCGATTGTAGCAAACGTACCAGCCTGGTGCAGGATGCTGATAGTAGGAGAGGCTGTGAAGGAAAAGTAGGAAGTAAATGGGAACTCTCTGTGCTTCCCACTCAATTTTACTGTGAACCTAAGAGTGCCCTGAAAAATAAAGTCAATTTAAAAGAGAAAAAAAATAAATAAGAGACACAGCACTGGCTACCATATACAGCAATGTGGGTTCCCCTGTAGGTAAGAGACACAGGCAAAGTCAAGCCCTCTGGGTGACAAGGGAAGCACTCATGTAAATATATTAAAAATATGTTTTAAAAAATTATAGTTGTTTTTGATGAGTTCACCAGGTGCCCAAGTTGAGGAAAGGCAGATTATTAACATAAAGCCCTGAGAACGGTATCTTGTAAATTCCCAATACACACTGGCTGTCATTATCATCTTCCTTTGCTCCATCATTCTCATCATTATTAACAGCATTCCAGGGAGGGGGAGCAACATGTTTAAGGCACAGAGGTTAAAAATTAAAACAAAAACAAAAACCATGAAGCTGTTGAGTCTATAGAGAGTACCTCTGGAACGCAGAAACCGAGGTAGAAGCAGCGAGGAGACAAGCCAGGTCTTGCAGAGCCATAATTACTCCCAAAGAACTTTGGGCTTCATCCTGTAGATAAACAGAGATAGTCGTAAGCAAGAGACTACATGAGACCAGATGTGCCTTTCTGAAAGATTGGGAATACAAGCCAGCCTGGAGGCTGCTGCCATTGTCCAAGAAAGGAGTCACATGCTGTTCCAGAACAAGTAGCAGGAATAAGGAGTAGAGATGGAAATCGAGTTGGTAGAATTGATAGGCTTTAATGACCACTGAGATGTTAGAGGGAGAAGAAGAGACAAAAGTCTAGGATGGCATTTGGGTTTCTGGTTTTAGTAAATGGGACTGGTGGGGACACTAAGGGGGAGGCACAGGTTGGGACAGAGTGGTGAGGTAAGGAGAAAAGAGCAAAGGGTAAATGAGTTCTGTGTCCAGAAGTACGTCTCGGATGGCCGTGGGCATCTTGGCACCACCGATGAGCATAGGTCCACGAAGGACTAAATATGACCCTTCCACTCTGCTGACCCTTCCGCCCACATTATCCCCTTCGATCCTTCCAACAACCTTATGAAATAGATATTGCTGTTATCCTTGTTTTTTTTTTTTAAGATCGTATTTATTTATTTGAGAGAGAGAGTGAGAGAGAGCATGCACAAGTGGGAGGGAGGGGCAGAGGGAGAAGCAGACTCCCCACTGAGCAGGAAGGCTGATGCAGGACTTGATCCCAGGACCCTGGGATCATGATGTCAGCCGAAGGCAGACGCTTAACTGACTGAGCCACCCTGGTGTCCCTGTTATCTTTGTCTTACAGATGAGGAAACCGAGACTTACAACCTTGCCCAAAGGCACAAGTAAGTAGTGGAGCAGAGATCCACACGCCTGTCTCTCTGACGGCACAGCTCACGTCCTCTAAACCAAAATATTCTATGACCTCACTGAATCGCCACCACCTCCAGTGCTTTCTCCTTGTGACATGGGACATGTGGCCTCATCCTCCTAGCACAGCCAGACCCCACCTGGACGCACGGTGAGAGAGCCCGCTTCTCTCAGCTGGGGACCCTTGGCAGGGCACAGCCTTCACAGCTGTACACGGAAGCCCTATGCCCCATTTCCTAAGCTTGCTTCCTTTGTTCTCATCCTGAGGCCGGACTGGGACAAGCTGGAGACGTCATAAATCCATGAAGGGATTTCAGCTACTCTAGGGGGCCATGTTCCACTTTGGCTAAATGACATTTCTCAGAGAAATGGTCTTTTTCTGCATGTGCCATATCTCCCTTGTGTGCATTGTCCTGGAACTAAATAAGCCATCAGGATGGGGGGAGGGGTTCATTAAAAAAAAATACAACTAGGAATAAAAATTGTACCAAGAGGAAATAAAAGATGGATATATATTTGGTACATTTGTCACGAAAACCTTCGGGACTCTGAAATCTGCTTTCCTCAGCAATGTGGAGCAATGGCAATTGCTACAGTTAATTAATGACTCTGACTTCGAACAGAGTCGTTTCCAAATGCTAGTCCTCGGGCCAAGTAAGTCCATAATGAAGTGTCACTACAAGATAAAATGAGAAAAATAAGGGCACTGCAAAATGCTCGTGTGTGTGCAGGTATATTACATAAATATGTATACATCACTGTAATTTTTCTAATTGCCTTTCTTAGGAAGACTTCTCCTTTATTCTGAGACTATTGTCCCCATTTTAGAGCATGTTTTACATTCTAAACAGCCAACTCCAAAATTCTGGAACAGCAACTGCAGTTCACAAGCTCTATTTAATCGTTTGAGCAACGTGCACTAAGCATCCACTCTCTGTAGGGCTCTGGGGATCTCCCAGAGAACAAGTGTCGCCAACGGCTGCTCTTAAAGAGATCTCTAGCGGGAAAGATGGGTATTGGTGATGTCATCAGAGCACAAGGAACACCGCGAAGGAGAAGCCCAGGGCACTACAGGACCATGAGACAGGCAGCCTCACCTCACTGGGGAGATCTGGGAAGACTTCTGTGAGTAAATGCCATTTAAATGGAATAAGAGTGAGTAGGATGGGTAGGAAGAAGCTGACCGAAGTGGCCCCAAGTGGCAGCCAAGAAAAGCGGTGAGGCTCAAGAGCTGGGAGGCCGGCCATGTCACGGGAGCACGTTACTGTCTACATCTGGACAGACTATGGCTAAAAAGGAAAGTTCCCCCAGCATAGGGGAACATAAGCCTGAATTAAAGCTCTAGTCTGTGTCTCCCGAGGATGCTGCTGACTGCTTGCAGCAAAGTCACCACCCAATAAATGTCTGACTGCACCCTCTCAAGGACTGCTTGATAGGTAAGTGTTCAATGAGTAAGGTTCTGTCACTCGCTGACAAGGTTGGGTCAACAGGTTACTTTGCTGACCACTCCGTGCTCCGTTTTTTTTCTCGGGTCTAAAATAAGAGGGTTAGATCAAGCTCTAAGGTCTCTTCCAGGGCAAACATTCCATAATGATAAATGTATGACAGCTACCCTTCATTGAGCCTTTAGAAACTGAAGTCACGGTGCTAGATGTTGCATCTGTTTTATCAGCAATCCTCATCACAGCCCCATGAGATAAATGCTAGTACCGTGATTTTATAGATGAGGAACTCTGAGACATAGACTAAAAGTTCCAATGTCATGCTCAAGTATGTAGCAGATCCAGGGTTCAAACCCGGTTCTGTCTGATTCCGAAACCCGTGCTCTCTCTATCACTTTGTGTACACGCCCGTGAAGCCTAGTGATGTTCTCTGATTCAGTTAGTTGTTCTATTGATATTCTTCAGCCTGGCAGTCAAAGGCTCTTCTGGGACACTCTTCCACCGGTTCTAACCACACTGGCCTTGGGGCTGGTCCACTATACTCAACCCCCTGCAGCACTGAGCTTATGATGTTCGTCCTTGATCTCCCCATCACCAGCTCCTTCTTCTCTTACTGGATGAAATCAAGTAAGCAACTGGACAATGACCCAGAAAAATACCACAACGAATGGGGTCATACAAGCACACAGGAGTAGATGTTATAGGAGAAGATATTTAAAGTCGAACTGCACCTATGGAGCAGCTTCTGTGGAGGGAGTGACAGGGTAAAGGTCCTGATGGGCAGGTCAGCATCAAGTGTGACATCTGGACCATGTACAATGAGATAGAAGACACAAAGATCCAGGCATGATGCTGGCCAAGAGGGCCCCAGGATACAGCAGTGAAATTCCTGGGACTGTGGAACTGGGTGGAAGGCCAAGGCAGACACTTCAGCCCTGAGGAATAAGACAAGAAACACCACAAGAATGGAGCCCAAGACTGGGAGTTGGCTCGTGGGACAAAGAAGGAACCCAGGCATTTATGATGGATGCCCCATAAGAGCCAGAACAGCAGCAAAACTCCCCCAAACAGGATGACCTTCTAGTCCCAGGTGTTGGGACAAATTTGAGTCTGATGTCTTGAACAGAGAACCGGGGAGATCATTACATTTATCTTGGCTCCTTAGGTTCTCACTGTAGCCCTGACATTAACTAGCTGGGCAACCTCGAGCAAGGTGGAAGACAGCTCTTCTGGAGTCTCTTGTAAGGTCACATGTCTTATGAGAGAGGCACTGACTACTCTTTGTTCCGGGTTCATCTTTTCAAGGACATTTGTATAATAAATAGACTTGGAAGATAGAGTCGCCCTTTGGAACAAAATTCAAGAAGGCTTACTGCCTATTATAAAAGATTTGGGTCCCCTAAGCTCAAGATTCCTCTTCTCTAGTGAAACCCACTTCATGTGTAGGTATCATCTGGTCCTCTTTGCATATTTACTCAACAAATTATATTCTTTCCACCACCTCCTTCGGAGACATGGTACAGGGATCATGAAAAGAGCTCACTGTAAATACTGATGTGCTCCATTATTAATAATTGTTATTAACAATACAAACTCAACAGCTTCTTCAAGTCCCAGCTCATTTGTCTCCATTTTGACCTTCTCAAATGGGTATGAGGACAGGGGTTAGTCACATAATTTATACACACTGTCAGAAATGTTTCTGCTTACTTCTTACATGTTATTTTTAGCTCCCTGCCTTGATTATTAGTGTCTGAGGACAGAGATCGTATCTCCAACCTCTCCTGGGTCAGGCATCTACATTTAGCTATATGGTAAAGATGTACGGTAAACAATTATAAATTGATTGAGTCTCGTATGTCACCATTCTACATACCTATTACCAGGAGAGGCTAAAGAAAAGTCAATAGGAAAGAATGTTAATTGCTTTTAATCAGTTTTACTGTCTCTGTGATCCAGGCTTCATATCCTGGAGAGAGGACAAGCTGATAAAAACTGTTGGTGGGATGGCAAGCCCATTTGAGCTTATCTGAACGGCTGATGTAGCAGTTAATATGTTTATAGGATATTTGCATCAAGTGTATTATTAAACACAGACTTAAGTATTTATATATGCAAAGCAAATTGCAATAATTCATATAAGTTTTTTCCAGCAACTCTTCATGGGGAACAAACAATCTGCCCACCCACAGGAAACAGTCAGGGTCAAACCTCAGAAGCCACATTTTTGCCCTGTTCCTGGGATCGCTGGGCCACAAAGCATGTCATCTTTTTAAAAAGATGTTAATCAGGGCACCTGGGTGGCTCAGTCGTTGAGCATCTACCTTCGGCCCAGGGTATGATCCCGGGATCCTGGGATTGAGCCCCACATCGGGCTCCTTGCTCTGCTGGGAGCCTGCTTCTTCCTCTCCCACTCCCCCTGCTTGTGTTCCCTCTCTCACTGGCTGTCTCTCTCTCTGTCAAATAAATAAATAAAATCTTAAAAAAATAAAAAGATGTTAATGAAATTAAGTTCTGAGCTATTATGGTCAGCAAGCAATAACTCTCATGAGCAAAAACACAACTAAAGCAATACGATCCCAAATCAAGCTGATTCTACAAATGGTTATTACACTGCTGCCATCATTATACACATTTGGGGCATCGAGGTAGTTTATTTTCTCCAAGACAGTTATCGCATACGGTGGCAGAGGTACCTCGGTCATGGCCTCCCAGTCCGATGGCTATGTATCGCAGACACGTGGTTAGTAAAGAGTGGAGAATGCTCTCTCAATTAGTTATGCTAAATGTACTAAGTTGTTTCTACAGAGTCACCAGTACAAATACAAATTGCTACTCTCACTGGGTATACTAATCCACAAAGCAATAGGAATCCAGCAGCTCACGAGCGTGTGAATGAGGCTTGGCACTCTCAGAGAGCGCCCACATGTGCAAGTCTATCTGTGTTAGAATCTGACATTTCAGTGTTTTCCTCTCCTATGAGTAGAGAGTAGAAGAGGCCCTACAAAGAGAATTTTTTGTCCCTTTATGTTCTGGTCTAAAGTACACATGGCCCGCCATGTTCCTTCACCTGGATTTTCCCAAAAAACAAGGATGATTCTTCTTCTTCTTCTTCTTCTTCTTCTTCTTCTTCTTCTTCTTCTTCTTCTTCTTCTTCTTCTTCTTCTTCTTCTTCTTCTTCTTCTTCTTCTTCTTCTTCTTCTTCTTCTTCTTCTTCTTCTTCTTCTTCTTCTTCTTCTTCTTCTTCTTCTTCTTCTTCTTCTTCTTCTTCTTCTTCTTCTTCTTCTTCTTCTTCTTCTTCTTCTTCTTCTTCTTCTTCTTCTTCTTCTTCTTCTTCTTCTTCTTCTTCTTCTTCTTCTTCTTCTTCTTCTTCTTCTTCTTCTTCTTCTTCTTCTTCTTCTTCTTCTTCTTCTTCTTCTTCTTCTTCTTCTTCTTCTTCTTCTTCTTCTTCTTCTTCTTCTTCTTCTTCTTCTTCTTCTTCTTCTTCTTCTTCTTCTTCTTCTTCTTCTTCTTCTTCTTCTTCTTCTTCTTCTTCTTCTTCTTCTTCTTCTTCTTCTTCTTCTTCTTCTTCTTCTTCTTCTTCTTCTTCTTCTTCTTCTTCTTCTTCTTCTTCTTCTTCTTCTTCTTCTTCTTCTTCTTCTTCTTCTTCTTCTTCTTCTTCTTCTTCTTCTTCTTCTTCTTCTTCTTCTTCTTCTTCTTCTTCTTCTTCTTCTTCTTCTTCTTCTTCTTCTTCTTCTTCTTCTTCTTCTTCTTCTTCTTCTTCTTCTTCTTCTTCTTCTTCTTCTTCTTCTTCTTCTTCTTCTTCTTCTTCTTCTTCTTCTTCTTCTTCTTCTTCTTCTTCTTCTTCTTCTTCTTCTTCTTCTTCTTCTTCTTCTTCTTCTTCTTCTTCTTCTTCTTCTTCTTCTTCTTCTTCTTCTTCTTCTTCTTCTTCTTCTTCTTCTTCTTCTTCTTCTTCTTCTTCTTCTTCTTCTTCTTCTTCTTCTTCTTCTTCTTCTTCTTCTTCTTCTTCTTCTTCTTCTTCTTCTTCTTCTTCTTCTTCTTCTTCTTCTTCTTCTTCTTCTTCTTCTTCTTCTTCTTCTTCTTCTTCTTCTTCTTCTTCTTCTTCTTCTTCTTCTTCTTCTTCTTCTTCTTCTTCTTCTTCTTCTTCTTCTTCTTCTTCTTCTTCTTCTTCTTCTTCTTCTTCTTCTTCTTCTTCTTCTTCTTCTTCTTCTTCTTCTTCTTCTTCTTCTTCTTCTTCTTCTTCTTCTTCTTCTTCTTCTTCTTCTTCTTCTTCTTCTTCTTCTTCTTCTTCTTCTTCTTCTTCTTCTTCTTCTTCTTCTTCTTCTTCCTCTTCTTCTTCTTCTTCTTCTTCTTCTTCTTCTTCTTCTTCTTCTTCTTCTTCTTCTTCTTCTTCTTCTTCTTCTTCTTCTTTCCTTCTTCTCCTTCTTCTTCTTCTCCTTCTTTTTTCTTCTTTCATCTTTCTTCTTCTTCTTCTTCTTCTTCTTCTTCTTCTTCTTCTTCTTCTTCTTCTTCTTCTTCTTCCCCTTCCCCTTCTCCCCCTTCTTCCCCTTCTTCTTCTCCTCCTCCTCCTTCTCCTTCCTCTTCCTCTTTCTCTCCTTCTCCTTCTTCTTTTTTAAATCTTATGTTAGTCACCATAGAGGACTCATGGTGTAATGTTCCATGGAAAACAAGAGTTTCAAGTAACATTACAACCTAGTAAAGTAAGTGATCTCACGTGTGCCATGTTTTTGATTCAACATAACCATTCCCCGAATGTTCATTCACTTCTCTTTCCCTCCTCCCTAAAGAAGCTGGAAATTAAAGCTAAGAAGGTGCCAGCAAACCCAAGACATCAGAGACAGTGAGAAACCACAGGCCACTTTGTCTGGCACTACTCCATCCTGGCCAGCCACGTGCGGTGGGGGGTGGGGAGGGAGAGGAAAACCCAGCATCCGCTGCCACTGGAGATGGACACTCTTGTCTTTAAAAGCCTGCACTGTGATAAGATCCGCCCGGATAGGTTCAGCTTATCTCCAGGCAGAGGACACGCCTTGCTGAGAGCATTCCCACGCACCATCAGAAATAGGACTTTGCGATTGCTTTCTCTCAGCAGGACATGAAGGATTTGTAATGCGACCGAGCTAGACAGGAGGGCCAGCCTTGTGTCCCTCGCCGCTGTGCATGTGACAAGTCCGGCCTCCCCTACTACCGGGTCACGACCACGCAGACGGCCGGGCCAAGGGCGCTGCCCGGAAGGAGCCCCAGAGCCGACCTCCAGCACATCCTTGATTGACAAACACCACGGTGTTAACTAAAAACTCAGGAACTCCCAAACCTACATAATACTGTTGTTTGTTTCCGCCTAAGAGGTGAAATTCTAACCTTGGGCAAGTCAAAATACTGTCTCAATAAATTAAGTGCGATTATGCCTGGCGGCAGATATCGGCTGTGTCAAGTATAAATAGCTTGGAGACCCTGAGATGAAAGGTCCAATTCTCTTTGCTCCCTGTGATGTCATTTGCGAGAATCCCCTGTTACTGCCTTTTTCCTCTTTTGCCCTGTGCCTTCTACTTCCCCTCGCTGAGGACACAGAGCCGGAGGGGGTGCTCCGGGCCTTGTCTCTGAGCGGAAAGAAAGATTGGGGAACTCAGGGTGAAGCTCTGAATTTAATTCACTAAAATTTAGAGATTGCTTGGAATAAATTCACCTCTTAAAACCAGAACTTGAGATAAGGAGCGGTTTTATAGAATGCTGTATCAGGATGACTTGTTGAACCCGCCATACAAATGTTAATGTTTTAATGAGTGTTTTTGCTTCTTCTATTCAAGGGCCTTGGAATCCTTTAGGATGAAAGGTCCCGGGAGCCTGAAAGGGATTAATGACAGGCGTTGGGTGTTATTATCCTCCCACAGAGACACCTACAAGCTAGAGGCAGAAGGTGAGTTTTCAGCCCCAAGCGCTCAGGTGGTTTGCAGATTTTGCTCCTGCAGAAAACCTCCCCACGAGTGACCAACAGCACCAAGGGGGGGGGGAATAAAAGGAGGACAGGAGAGCAGTAACGCTCATAATAATAACAGCAGGGGTGAGACTTACCACGTGGCCAAACGCTGTTCTGAGTACCTTCCATTTAATCCTGATGACAACAGTTTGAGTTCCCATTTTCCAGATGAGGAAGCTGAGACAACAGAGATTTTAAGTAGCTTGCTCAAATTGGAAGATCTTGTCATTGGTGCAATGACAGAATTTGAACCCAAGTGCTCTCATTCTGGCGGCGAAGCTCTTGACAGAAAGAGAGACAAGGTGACTTAATCCTGTCCATTTCATCAAAGACCAGCCCAGGTGGGAATAGAGCCCCCATCCTCCTGCCCTTGCTTCTCCCTCTGTACCTCCAGTCTCAATCTTGGTGAGCAGCTACCCTACCCACCCAAGTAAGTGTGTAAAAGAAAGCTCAAGAAAATAAGGGGGTGTCTGCTGAGCGTTTGCTCCTCGAGTCTGTCTAAGAAGCTGCTGTGTACGGACAGATGGAGACATCTAATTGCTGGAGGCCTAAGGAGGGCCAGGCTGAGCTCCGGGCAGACACTTTCCAACCCAGACCATGTGGAGCTCCTTCAGCACAGCCAGGATGGAGAAAGCACAGGAGACTCTACCAAATAAGGAATTGCTCAAGGAACTGGACATATTTAGCCTGGAGAAGAACAGAGTCCGAAGACAGAAGAGCCATGTGCTCAAATACCTGATCTGTTCTCCTGGGAAGAGGGACGAGACCTTGCCTGACAAACCCAAGGGAAGAGTTTACATAAGGGCAAAGGAGCTACTTTGAGCTACTGCTCAGAGCTACCCAAAGACAAACGCGCTGCCTCGTCTTAGCCAAGTACAAGCTAGAAGACCACCGAGATCCTTGATAGTAACGCATCCTGTCACTCTCAAGAGTCCCTGATTTGGGTCTAAATTACCGGTCACCAGAAAGAGCGAGCACAGCCCCTCAGCTCCTGGATGACTTGTGTGGGTTTCTAAACATTTCCAAGCATGTAATTTTTCAATTTGCACATACAAGATGTTTTTGAGATATAATCCTATGAATGGTTTGTACGTACAAGGATTATACTTTGTATCTGCCTTTCCATCATTTCTATTGTGGAGACTGAGCCTGTTCCTTCGCGGAACTGCTGCTTTTGCTGTCTGCGAGCTCCAACCAGCAGAGGAAACAAGCCCAGGAATGTGGTGCTGAATGGAAAAGGCAGGAAAGTTCTGTCTGACTTGGAATTCCTCGGCCTGTAGCAGCAAGGGTGGAGAAGTGACTGAGCTCTTGGAACAGGGTGTTCTTTGGGGCCCAGAAAACTTGGTGAAAGATTCTAAGTTCAAAATAAATGGGGACGGGGATGGAAGGGCGGGAGGGACAGGCAGGGACCAGGCCCTGCGTCCCTAGGTGCCAGAGGGAAACTGTTCTTTTGGGGACGCCGTTGACCTTCGGTGTGGCAGTTCTGCTTTGTTTTGCTTTGTGCTTTTTTCTTTTTTAAAGAAAATACATCACCAGGCTAGGGGCAAAAATCGTCATTTGAATGACAGTTTCTAAGGAGAGAAGAATTAAGGGAAAAAAGAGAGATCGGGAGAGGGAAGGAGACCTCGGGAAAGAAAGTCATTTAGGAAAGAGAAGTAAGCAGAGCCTCCCGCAGCCTGGGTGCCAGGCAGATGCTGCCTCCGTCAGAGGACGAAAGCAAAAGCTCTCTCAAGGCCCTTCTGGTTTATGATGTGTTGATTATTGCAAAGAGGACCTTCAGCCCCGTGCGTGTCGGAGAACAGAGTGTGCCTGGCTGGGGTCTTCTCTTTCTCTGCTTGACTCTGGGGCTTTGACAAAATCACCTCACCTTCTGGAGCCTCCGGGTCCGCAAGTGTCCACATGAAATCTTCAGGGCAGCGTGTTTCCAAGGCCCCTTCTCGTTATCGCCCTGTGCATGGCCCCCAGGCAAAGTCGTGAGATGGAGAGAGTGGCAGGCAGGGAATTTGTCCATGAGGGTCTTGACGGGCTGGCGAAAAGGAATCGAGCTGTTGAGAAACGGAAGCCGGGGGCCCCCAGACTTTTCCTCTGTCCTCCTTACTCCACGTCTTATGATCCCCAATGGGAAGGGCACAAGCAGACCTCAGACTGCGTGCGTCCCTCTCTTCTGGAAATCTCCTCAATAAAAGAGGTAATGGTGACAACTGATAGTGTCCCTTCCCCTGAGGGGCCTGAGGAGGGCCAGACAGGAGGCCTGTGTGGCATTCAGCAGCTGGTTTTATCCTAAGCTAGCTCACGCTTCAAGCTCCATGGACCAGGTGTGCAAATGGGCCACCCAACATGGTGAGTTAAATCGAAGAATCTGGAAGGAGAAATCTGGCAACATGTGGAATGGAGAAGGGAGGTATCCGGGCAGATATGCTTGTGAAAGAACCTGCAAGCCCCCAGGAAGCCAGAACAGTTGGGGACCAGTTACCTTCCCACACGGAAATTCTGTTCTGGGTCCTCAAGAGCATCCCAAACACAGCTGGTTGCTGCCTCGATGCCTGCCAGCCCCCACCCGGGGCCCCGGACAGAACAGGGACTAGTCCTCGCCGACACACGAGCGTTGGAGTGCGGGGAACATATCTGAGCGCATCTCCTTCTGCTTCTGGAGAGCCTGGCTGGGGTCTGTGTTGGTTTGGAGCAATCGACAGCCCAATTTGTGAGCCGGAGAACTAGGGCCACTGAGGGGGCACAGCCCCTAAAGCGCTCTGTACGGCAGTCCCTCCCGAAAAGCAGGGAAGCACGTGGTGCCGTGAATGCAGCTGCCGTCTCTGGGCAAGAAGCAGCCGCCGATAAGGACCCATGCCCCCAGGGGAGTGAGGTCATAACAGTCCCTGTGTGCACACCCGAGCCTGTGATCAAGTTTACGGTGTGCAGCTCTTATGTGTGCTCTCATCAGCTCCTATAGCAACTCCGGGAAGTAAACAGAACCGATAGCATCACCCTATCTTAAGAGTAAGAAAACTAAAGCTCCGGTGACCTGACCACATAGGCAAGCTCCCACGGCTGGCGAGTGTCAGAGCATACACAGACTTTGGTCTGCATCAATGAAAGGCAGTACTTCTAGAAAGAAAGAAAGGACGCATAACCAATCCTCTTTGTTTTGCTTTGGAATTTACTTTTATTCGTGCCACCGTGGATGGAAACCGAGAGAGAGAGAGAGAGAGAGAGAGAGAGAGAGAAGTGCGTGCGCTTTCCTGCCTAAGAAGCTCCAAATACCTGGAAAATCATTAGCCTCTCGCTGCATACTCCCCACTCCACACACACACACACACACACACACACACACACACTATCCACAACTCCCCAGAATCACACTGGGAGGAAAAGTTCATAACAATCCCTGCCACACTCGGGCGCCAATTAGCACTTTATGTACTGAACACCCACGCAATCCTCACCAAGCCCTGTGGGGCTTTATGGCCACAGAGAAAATGCTGTCTTTATTCTCAAGGAATTTATAGTCTTAAGAGGAAGTAGAAGAAGATACATAGCAAGTTACACGTGGTATAAAATGCTTCGCCGAATGCCAGGATTGATGGGAGTACATGAAATCCACGCACAGGTGGACAGCGTCTGCCACGGGGAACACGTTAGGGCTTGGTCATGCTTGGAGGGCTGCAGCTAATGGCTCGAACAAGCATTTGCCTTGCTCACCGTCATTAGTAAACAAAAACATACTTGCATATCTTCAAAGGCATGTTTAGATTTCACAACCTTGCATTTATTACTACTTCAGCTAATATACGGCACACTTCCTTTTGCCCTTTCAAATTCCTTTTATGTCGTTTAGGACTATTAATAATAATCGCTTCCATTAATTAGATGTTTACTCTGTGCTGGGCACTGTTAAATGCTTTGTATTTGTTATCTCATTAAATCTCCTCTAAGACACTAGGAGGCAGGTGTTATTAGCTCTACTCTTCAGACGTAGAAACTGAGGACCAGAGGGATTTTGAAGAAACCTGCTCAAAGTCATACAGCTTGTAAGGGACAAGTAGATTCGAACCCAGATCTGTCTAAATCCAAAGCTCTTATCTTTTATTTTTCCATTTTAGCTTGATGGACAGCCTTATGAAGTAAGTAGGAGAGGTTTTATTAACCCCCTACTTTAAAGATGAAGAAACAGATTTATCCAGAGTTTCGATGACTGACTTAAGAGTTCTGGCACTAACCCTGCAACTCCATTCCACTGAACAATCTATCCCATCATCTTTCCACAGCACCAGCGACTACCTAGAGCGAGAGGGAACGCCAGAATATTATAAACAGGCTTGAGACTGGAGTATAAGCAGGAAGGCAATCCATGCAGTTTTTAATCATCTGCCATGCGAGTAGCATCGCACCCAAATGTTAAGAAGTCTCCCCTTCACCCAGGAGAGAATGCAGACTCTTCAAAGCCAAGCTGGAAATGACCCACATTTGAGAAAATGCCTGTCCTGGGCTCTCGCAATGCTACGTGATGCCAGAGATGGTTGCAGACTTGCTTCAGAGCTCACCACTCGAAACTAGCAGTTCTGTTGGAAGCACTGGTGACTCAGAGCCCAGAGTCTCCTGGAATCCCTCCCTGCAAGCCCTAGCCGCTCTCAGTGGGCCTCCACGGAGAGTCACCTTCTCCGAACTTCTGCCATGCTTGTTAGTCATTCTAGGAAGCTGGGCAAGATGTGCGTCCAGGCCACGGCATTTCTGCTTGCTCAGAACCCCCCTGACAACCACGGTCCTGCTGTAACTTACCAGAAAGTCAAGGGGCGGTGGTGTGTATAGTCACAGCGTCAGGTTCCTCATGGGTAAAATAATGTTCATAAAGCCACCTGACTGCACTGTGGGGACTGAATGAGACAATGAACAAAAAAGCCCACAGCACAGAACGTTGTGAGCAGTCAATAAATACTAGCTAGATAACATTATAGTGTCTTACATGACACTATATTGTACTATATTGTTATTAATAATCATGTAATATCATTATTATTATTACTGCTCATGAGGAGTTTGCGTATATTGAATTTAATTAAGGAGAGTATGACTAAACAGTATATGCAATTAGATTTCTTCTTTAAAAGATTCTGAATTGGATCCTTTCTCAGCCAAACAATGGTTTAAGAAAGAAAAAGACAAGAGGCAGAATTATTCATAAAGTCACCCCGGATCATGGTGCGCCTGTGCTGTCTGAATGGATCAGGGGAAGAAGGCAAGGTTGAGAACCCACCTACCTTTACGTATTAGAGGGAAGAGAGGCTTGCATGAAGACGTATTTTTTGGACCTTTGCTCCTTCACTCACAGAATCCCTACCTAGTGAATGTTTCTCTTATAAATTAAAAGCCAGGAGGCTCAGAGAAGACCTGCCTTCCCACGAGCCTTTTGTGTGAGCCGGGGGCGAGGATGAAAGTTGAAGTAATTTCCTTTTCTACCGCTGCCCTTGTTTGTTTCCTGTGGCTGCTGTAACAATTACCACAATCTCCATGGCTTCAAACAGCAGAAACTGACTATCTCAGATTTCTGGAGGCCAGAAGTCTGAAACCTGTTCCACTAAAACAAAAGCAAGGTGTCAGCAGGGTGGCGCTCCCTCTGGGGACTCAGGAGGGCATCCTTCCTTGCCTCTTCCAGTTTCTGGTGGCTGCTGGATTCCGTGGCTTGCAGCTGTATCACGCCAGTCTCTGCGTCCATGGTCGCGCTGCCTCGTCCTCTTCTGTGTGTGTCCGGCCTCCCTCTTACAAGGACACATGTGACTACATTAAGGGTCCACCTGATGTCCGGAATCATCTCCCCATCTCAGGGTCCCTAACATCATCATATCTGCAAAGTCCTTTTTTGGGGGGTGGGGGGATGTATAAGTTAACATACACAGGCTCCAGAGATTGGGGATTAGGACGGGAGTATTTTTGAGGTGTGTGTGGGGGGGGTGCGTGTTGAGCCTAGCACAACCACTTTTTCTGCTAAACTCGGCACCCAGCTCTGTTTATACCCCTTTCACCAGATCCAAAAGGGGAGATCTCGGAGATGTTGCTGCCTAGACTCCTTTCTTTGACTTTGAAGAGGTTTTTCTCCAGATCTCTCCACAAAAGCTTCAGGTGCTAGAACAATCTGGTCTCTTCCAATCCATTTCAAGTCAGCAAATGAGAACTGAGCACACACCGGCGTTTCGGACACCGTGGGGGTTTCATTATTTTTTTTTTAATTTTTAATTATGTTATGTTAGTCACCATACAGTACATCATTAGTTTTTGATGTAGAGTTCCATGATTCATTGTTTGCCTATAACACCCAGTGGTCCATGCAATACGTGCCCTCCTTAATACCCATCACCGGGCTAGCCCATCCCCCCCACCCCCTACCCTCTGAAACCCTCAGTTTGTTTCCCAGAGTCCATCATCTCTCATGGTTCATTCCCCCTTCTGTTTACCCCCCCTTCATTCTTCCCTTCCTTCTCCTACTGATCTCCCTGCTATTCCTTATGTTCCACACCCATGGGGGTTTCAGAGATGAGTAAGGTATATTCTCTGCCCCCTGGGAATGAATCAGGTGTAACTAGAGGAACAGTGGTTCCACTTTCCTTCATGAACAATAACAGAATAAACAAAACATCGATAGTAATGAAGACTGAGAGCCACACCAGGACAAAAGCCCTGGTCCCAAAAGGATCTAATGCCAGTTCTGGATATATTCACATCTACTTCCAAAACATAGTTGAGAACCGTTTAGGGGATCTCTAGATGCTTTCAGTAATTGAGGAGGGGGCAGAAATAATTTAAATTTATGGAAAAATTGCACAAATTAGTTTAATACAAAGAATAGTCATCTATCCTTTTTCCAAATTTACCTGTTGTTACCATTTTACCTCATTTGCTCTACCATTTGCACTCTTTCTCATTCTCTCTGTCTCTCATACTTAAATAAATTTTCCTAAATGTACCAATAACAAATTCCTTCCAACACAATCTTTTGCTCCTACTTTATTGCATATTTTGTAAGAACAGGGGTATTTTCTTACACGCATGTAATGCAGTTATCCACTTTAGTAAATGTGGCATTGATATAATACTTTAATCAACCATCAGATTTCCAATTATATCAATTGACTCAATAAAGTCCTTAATTTTAAGTTTTTCCTCCTCCAGGACAGAATCCAGTCCGAGATAAGGGATTGCCTTTGGTTGTCAAGCCTCTTTAATTTCCTTAATCTGGACTATTTCCCTAGTTTTTCTTTGCCTTTTGTGACATTGACATTTTGGAAGCACACAGTCCAACTTTTTAAATAGACTGTTAACTCATTTGGGTTCGCTCAATGTTTTCTCATGCTTGGACTCACCTATCACAGTCTCCACACCCAAATCTTACACAAGCAATGGTGTATTCTTCTCAGGATTTCACATCTGGAGACACACTATATCCATCTGCCCCTCGGTCAGGTCAATTTCAATCACCTGGTCAAAGGGTTATCTGATTTCTCTACAATAGTTACTTTTCCCCTTGCACTTAATGAGCGATCTGTAGGGAGGCACTTTGAGACCTGCTTCTCATCAAAATTTCCCCCTATATTTAGCATTCACTGATGATTGGGTTTAAACCTGTATTTACTATAATAGTTGCAAAATGATGATTTTTCTTTTTTAAACATTTTTTTTAAAGATTTTATTTATTTATGTGACAGAGAGACAGGCAGCGAGAGAGGAAACACAAGCAGGGGGAGTGGGAGAGGAAGAAGCAGGCTCATAGCGGAGGAGCCCGACGTGGGACTCAATCCTGGAACGCCGGGATCACGCCCTGAGCCGAAGGCAGACGCTTAACGACTGCGCTACCCAGGCGCCCCCTCAAAATGGTGGTTTTTCAATTCCAGCCTGCTCGCCACATTTACCAGTCAGCTCCTTGCATTGTTCAGTAAGCAAGAGCCTTCCCTTGTCCCTTATTTATATGTGTGTCTGCTGCCTATATTTGTATCAGTATAGACTCATTAATTTCTGGTTTTTTCCCAATGGTTTATCACTCAGTGCTGTACTTAATTATTCTGATGCTCAAATTACACCAGATTTAACCAGTAGAAATTCCTTCAAGGTGGCCCCTCTGCCCTAGTGAAATGCCCTCTCGTCATTCTTTTTTTTCAAGCATTACTTTACTTTCTGGCATCATGTTCAAAGTTCATCTGGTAACTACCTTGTCCCATCTCTGGGATTGGCCCTTTGTTGGAGGAGCTTTTGATATTAGAGGCCAAGATTTAAGTGCTAGGTGCTCATTGCTACTGGGGAGTCCTTACTTCTAGGCCCTTTCAGTAGACAAAGCTAGAAAAAATATGCATGTATTTACACACATACAAATATAATACACAAGTACGTATTACACTATATACACATGCAAACAAATATGTACATGTCTATATATTTATGTGTATGTATATTTATAAGTATAAGTATAGATTGTGTGTGTGTGTGTGTGTGTGTTCACAGTGATGCCTCTACTTCTAATCCACCCCAATAAGGTTCCTTCTTGCCTTCCCCCATTCCATATTTATTTCGATGTCACTTTTCCATATTTCGATGTCACTTTTCCATATTTCGATGTCACTTTCCCATATGGGAATTGTAACTCCCAACAGCAGTCACGCATTTCCATTTGCCCAGTGTCACAATATATCTAAAATGTTTCAAAATTGCTTAACACGCCCACCACAAGATGAAAGAAGTATATTAACTAAAAGGAGTTCAGGAGTTGAGTTGGGGGTGCAATTGCCCCCAACTCAACCTCACCCAAAACAGAAAGTAAAGAGTCAAACACTGTGTTCATGAGTTACTTAGATTTGTTCTTTCTTGTCCTTTTCTCCCTTCAGTGTGGTTGTAGTCTTTATATGAAATACAACTGCCATCGTATGTTTCCGTTTGTTTTCAGTTGTAGATTTTTCTTTTCCTTCCCATCTTGTTTTAATTTTCTTTTGGAATACGTAAAACATTAACATGCTTCCAAAAGTCAAAACTAGACAAAACCTTGTTCTCAGAGAAGTGTCTCTCCCTCCTGAATCACTTCCATCTCCTCCCTCCCTAAGAAATCAACTTCATTGTTTTTTGGTTTGTCTTTCCTGTGTTTCTTTGGTAACAATAAGCCAATATTTGTCTGTTTTGTTTGCCCTTCTTTCTTGCACAAAAGATAGCATAGTCTATATCCTCTCTTGCCTTCCAGTTTTTCGGTTAATATTTCTTGGAAAGCATTCCATACCAGTTCGTGGAAATCTCCCTCATTTGGTGCTTTCTATTTTTATAGACCTGCACAGTACCCCGTTGTTTTTATGTGCCATAGTTAATTCAACTCATCTATGCTGGGAGATTCTGGTAGTTTCCAATATTTCGTGATTACAAACAGCACTGCAATGAGTAACTTTGTACATATATATTTCCATATTGTTGGTGGTGTATCTTTAGGGTAAATTCCTAGAAGTAGGATTTCTGTGGCCAAGGGATAAATGCACACATAGCTTTGTTAAACGTTGCCGATTCCCCTCCATGTGGCTTGTAGCATTCTGGATTCCAGCAATGAATGAAAGTGTCTGTTTCCCCACAGCCTTATCTTTAGAGTATATTGTCAAGCTTTTTAATTTTGCCAATCTGACAGATAAGAAACGGTATCTCATTGCAGGTTTTTTTTTTATTTTTTTAATTTTTTTTTTAAGATTTTATTTATTTATTCGACAGAGATAGAGACAGCCAGCGAGAGAGGGAACACAAGCAGGGGGAGTGGGAGAGGAAGAAGCAGGCTCACAGCGGAAGAGCCTGACGCGGGGCTCGATCCCATAACGCCGGGATCACGCCCTGAGCCGAAGGCAGACGCTCAACTGCTGTGCCACCCAGGCGCCCCCTCATTGCAGGTTTTTAAAAGATTTTATTTATTTATTTGAGAGAGATCACAAGGGAGGGAGTTGGGGGAGGGGGAGAGACAGAGGCAGAGGGAGAAGCAAACTCCCCACTGAGAAAGGAGCCCCATGCAGGGACTCCATCCCAGGTGACCTGAGCCCAAAGCAGCCGCTTAACTGACTGAGCCAACCAGGCACCCCCTCACTGCTGTTTTAATGTGCATTACTCTGGCTGTAAATGAAGTTAAACACCTTTTCATATATTTAGGGCCACTTACATGTCTCTTTTCATGAATTGCCTGTTGCTTAATTCTGCCTGTTTTCCATAGGAATTTTGATCTTTCTCCCTTAATGTTTAAAAGTTCTTTACTTATTAGAGATAGTAGCCTTTTATCTGTCATATGCATGGCTCATATTTTCTCCCATTTCATGATTTTTTATTTTGTTTATTGTGATTTTTGCCGTGCAGACGGCTTTTGTTTGTTTGTTTTTTAATGTAGTCAAATTTATCAATCTTTTCTTATCTAGTATCTGGATTTTTAGCCATCATCAGAAAGCCTCTATTTCCACCCAGATTTTAGAGTCGTTTGCCCATGCTTTCTTCTAGCACTTGTATAATTTCGTTTTCTATATTCAGATCTCCAGTCCATTTGGAGTTTATTCTTGTATATAGTATAAAAAGTGGGTACACTTTATATTTTTCTAAATAGCTATCCAGTTTGTCCCAATGCCATTTGTGAAAAAGACCATCTTTGCCCCGGTAATTATAGATACCACCTTTGCCATATACTGGATGTCTTTATGTAGCTGTGTTTATTTCTGGACTTCCTCTTCTGTTCCATTGGTCTGTTGGTCTAGCCATGCCCCAGCGCCACACTGCCTTCTGCATAGAGGCCTGTAGCCTGCTTTAATATCTCTTAGGGCTGGGTCCTCTCTCAGAGCTCCTTCTTCCCAGGATTTCCTAGCTAGTCTTGCGCATGTGTTTTCTGAAATGAATGTTAATATCAGCTCGTCCTGCTCTTTAAAAATGCTCATTGGTATTTGTATTAGGGTTACATTAAATTTGCAAATTAGAGAGAGCTGACATCTGATCAAGTTGAAACATGCCAAGAACAAGCATGTTTAGTTCCTTCTGTTCAAGTTAGTGATAGATCATTTTAGATCAGATGTCCTCTCTTAGATGTTCATTTAGGTATCTTAGCTAGTAAGAAGCTCCCCACTGCACAGCCAGACCATCCATGCTCTGCAAGCTCAAAGGGAAGAAGAGAGTGGTAAGAAGTTGAAAAGCAAGGAAAGACGGGGCTGGACTAACACGGGAATCAGGTGTCCCAAAGGTCACATAGGATTTAGGTGGGGATGGCAAAGAGGATGGAATCCCAGTGAGGGGCACCCAGGCTAAGCTCAGGGGTACACTCTGGGTGACATGCCTCACAGGACAGGAAGTCCCCAGCCAGACTCTTAGCTGGAATACTGGGGAAGACACCAGCCTTCTCTGCAAGCCTCAGAGTTACATCTCAGTGTTAATAGCTCGCAAATCCTCATTATGTACTATTATAATTTGGTTCATGAACACCAACTAGATTTCAGATACTAGTCCTTTAGAACGGTCGTTTCTGTACATTGTTGCCTTTTCTGGGAATGCTGTAGAGCGGCATTACCCTATACGTTCGCTACTAGCCACACGTGGTGATTGAGCCCTTCAGTGGCTAACGCCATTAAGGCGCTGAATTTCTACGTTCATTTCACTTTAAATTTTAAACGGGAACTTTTAATCGAACTCAATTGCTTGTTTTGAGGAGGACTGCATTTTACTAGAATTATACCACTACATAAGATATCATTGTTGTACTGCGACGCATGGGTCCATTTTACTTTTTTAAATGTGGCTACTAGAAAACTTGCAGTCACGTGTATGGCTCCTCTTTATTTCTCTTTGGGAGCACTGGTCTAGAGCCTCACCACCCCCTGTGGTCTGGGCAGCATCACGTGGGAGCTCTCCCAAACCCTCAGAATCTGCTAGCTCACAAGGATCCCCAGGTGATTCTGACACACAAAAGGGCATCATACATTATACAAAAGGGAATAGAAATCTGTTCCTCAGATGACATCCAGGCCCCTGGTAGGTACCCCAGAGTGACCCCCATCCTTCTGGTGGTAGGGCAGAGTGTAGGGCAGAGAGATCCCTACCTGCCACTGTGATGTCACAGAGAAAACCTCTTGCATCAGCCAGCCCCGCCCAAACTGGTGTCCTGGCTACAGGATATCCTTTCCCATCTTCTCCAGCCCCCCTCATACCACCTCACCCCTCTGCTGGCAAGAGGGGGCCTGAGTCATCTTCTCACCAGATACGCATTCCACGCAACCGATCAAGGCCGAGCAGAAGAGAAACTGAAACACCTTTGCCTCAGAGCTTCGAAAGTGAATGAGCAATCCCTCTCAACTGACTCAAAATGTTTGTCTCACCCAGAAGGTAGGTACCCCACTTTTTTTAAAGTTTTTATTGACATTCCAGTGAACATACAGTGTAATACTAGTTTCAGGCATACAGTGTTGGATTCGTAATACAGGTTATACAAATCCACTGCTTTATTTCCCGTGGTCATGGTAAGGAACTGGGAACCCACTGTAGGATTATGCAGAAGGGAATAGAAATCTGTTCCTCAAGCCCCATTTTTATTGATAAACCTGGTGATGTCCCTACCTCGGCCTTCTGTTTTCATCTCTTCCACTAACTTTCCGTTTCCTCCGCCGCCGCCCCTTCATCTGACTTTTCCTCGCTGCTCCCAGGACTGCTAAGGGCCCTCTAGCTCTCCCTTCTCCCCTCCCATCTGTATGATTCCTGTTGCCAAAATCTGGTTCCTGGTAAAAGGCCCAGTAGCAGGGGCAACCCCAAAGCTGTTGATGACTCTAATGAACTGAAAGAGCAGATATTAAGTTCTCTGCCAGAGGAAGGTGAGGCACCCCCAGGGTCCTGCCAGTAGCCAGCTCTGGAATCTATTAGAACTGAGGAGGACACAACCGTGGTCGTGCTACTTCCTCTTTCCGGTCTCAGAGAATCTGGGAGAATCTGCAGGGATCCTTCCAGATCCAGAAAGACCCTCAGTCAGTAAAAGATGGCTTGGCCTGTTTAGGAGAACCCACATCTGGAAACGACTCGCCTCCCATCTGAGATAGTTGGGAACAGCCAACTTGCAGCTCAACGGGTTACTAAAAAAGCAAGTGTTCATTTCTCACACTTCTTGCTTTTCTCAGGAGAAAAATGAAGCTTACAATTAGGCAGGGAAATAAAACACACACTCACGCACACAGAGCTATGCGGTGTGCTGTTCATTGTCTGGTCGTTAGGGGTCCGGGAAGACAGGACAGCAGCCAAAGTGAGTAGATCATAAATAGGAGAACCGACAGAAATGGGTAAGAACGTGATAGAAAAAGCCAAGCGTAGTAAATTTTTTTATTATTGATTTAGGAGGAAAGACAGAGGGACTATGGAAGGGTTTATCAATACATATCCATTGCATCCTTCTGTGTGAGTTTCCATTATCAGTCCTGCAATCCCTGCCTTTTGCTCAAGTGTGTGCACCTCCCCTTTCCTGACTGGCAGCCTGGAGCTGAATCAAAAGGTTTTGAATATTGACTCCACCATTTACTAGCCTGGTGGCCTTGAGCAAGTCAAACGCTCGCTCTTGAACAGAGTCCCACCTCTCCCTGAGGCCGATAGTGAGAATTACGTGAAGAGTCTCGCAAGGTGTCTGGAACAGGGCAGATTCCCTCGCCCTTCCTTTACACTTTCCCCGCTGCCTCTTGGTCTTCACAGCAGAACTGTGAAGAACAACTCCTTCTCCTCATTTACTTCCGAATCACTCAGGTAGGTTATGTAACTTGGCCAAAATCATTAGTCCAGTCGTGGGTGGAGGTTGGGACTAGAACCCAGAACAGTTGAGGATTCGTGGTCTCTAGGTTTCCTTCTAGGATCCCACGAAAAGAGGCAAAGACTTGGACCAGCAACCAGCGACCTGTACCTTTAGGGGAAGGGCGGGGTTGGGAAATGGCTGACTTTTGGGTTCGACTGCAACCCGCACCTCCCGACCCTCAGGCCTAGAGGCTGGGTGTGAGGAGCTGATCACACGACCAACTCGTCTCTGCCCTCCCTCCGCCAAGCCTCGCCAGGACAGCCGGCCATCAGGCCCCGGCCCCGGGGCTCGGCCTCCCTCCGGCCAGCCCCTTCCGGCCCCTTCTCTCGGGAGGGCCCCCGGGGACGCGGCGCTCAGCAGACGCGGGAGCCGGGAGAGGAAGCCAGGGCCCCGCTCCCGCCCCACCCGCTCGCGGAGTCCCAGGCCCTGCGCCGCTAGGGCGGGGCCTCGCCAAACAATTCAAAACACGCTGCGCGCGCGTCGCCGTGGCAACGCGCGCCCGCTGCTAGGCGACCCGGGCGCCGTAGTAAACCGGGGGCGGGAGTGTTACTCACCGAGGGAGGGGGGCGAGGGGAGCCGGCGGGGACTCGGGCTGGGGCACCGCGACAGCCGGGGAGGGGGAGGGGGAGAGAGCAAGAAAAGAAGGGACGAGGGGGGCGCACGCGGCATGGAAATGGGGCAGCCCAGCTCCGCGCTCTGAGCACCCCTGGAGGGGCGGCTCCCCTTAGGCCCCCGCCCCGCGGTGCCCAAGATCCCCGGCCCCAGCAGGCCCCGAGGGCTCGGTCACCCGCGCGTGAGCAGGATGCAGATGTGGCTGCCCCTCTGATTCACGCCAGCTGCTTGGGGCAGGGAAGAAAGGCGGCTTCCTCTCCTGGAAATGACTGCATTAGCAAAAGCCGTCTAACAATTCCACTAACAGCGGAAAGGGAAAGGCGACAGAGAGGAGAGGCCCCGAAGTGCTTTTCTTCAGTCCTTCCCGCTGAACCTAAGTAGAAGTGTTCCCAGAACTCCTGACCCATGTTAGAAAGAAAGGAGTCGTTATTCTACACGTTTGGGGGCCCTGTGGGCGTGAAACACTGTTGCAGTGGTTAACCCGAAAGCCCAGAAATCCCAGAGCTCAGTGCCCTATACTGGTGTTAATATTTTGGACGCTCAGCATGGGCATTTTGGTGGCATTACTCTACCCTTCCGGGCTGGGAGGAAGATCAAAATGTCCCGTGTGAAGACCCTCCTTAACTTCATCAGTGAATGAGTCAGACATGAGGCACTGAAGCAAACATTGTGGAGCTGGGAATCTCTGATGGTTCGAGACGTGTCACCCAAAAGGGTTCTCATCAGTAGGGAATCCCAGAGCTTGGGAAAGGACATGGCACTTCCAATCGGTCACTGGCTTTTAAGCCATCTGTTTGGACCCTGGTCTGTGAGCTAAAGATAATATTAGTTCATGAGATCATTGCTGTTTTCTGGGCTTTGCTCGTCGANNNGCAGGAATGTTTCCACAGGTGGGAGGAAGTGTATTGGCAGAAGATCTGTTCGACATGCATCTGTGTAGAAAGGCACAGGGTGTGTCTGCGGACCTACAGACGTTCTTCTACCTTCTACCTTCTCGCTGCTCTTTTTTTTTTTTTTTTAAAGATTTTATTTATTTATTTGACAGAGACAGCCAGCGAGAGAGGGAACACAAGCAGGGGGAGTGGGAGAGGAAGAAGCAGGCTCCCAGCAGAGGAGCCCGATGTGGGACTCGATCCCGGAACGCCGGGATCACGCCCTGAGCCGAAGGCAGACGCTTTAACGACTGCGCTACCAGGCGCCCCCCTTCTCACTGCTCTTAAATCGTGTGAATCAGGAGGATTCGCGCGCCCTTTAACAATGGAAGACTGGACACTTTTCTCTATTCACATCTTATCTTCACTCATAGGCTTCTTATTTGTATTCTGAGCTGGTTTCCATTATAAACATCATTCACCCATTCCTGCAAGTGAGAAAGTGCTAGGCTCTGAGGATCAACCTGGAATAAAAAACACAGCTGCTCCTGTAACTAGCAACTTCCAGTCAAGCCTGCGCGTTCTGAGCTGCATGAGAAAGGCACACGGTGGAACATGCAGGAACAAAGAACAGGGCCCTGCAGATGAGAGCCAGTGACAGCAGAAACATTTCACGTCCCACTCCAGCTTTTTGACTGCTGAGTAACAGAAAGGAATTAGTTAATGAGGCGTGGGTCAGAAATCTGACTCCTGGGCAAAAGAGATACTACTGTTGGATGGGGGTGGAGGGGGAGAAGATGCCACTACTGATAATGGGAAAGGACAAACAAACAAACCCCAAATCCCTTAGCCCCAGGCTTTGCCATCAGGCAAGTGGTATGCTCTCCAAACTGCTCCGGCTCGGCATTCTTACCCATTGTTTTAATCACGTCTAATCTACCGTGTATTCATAAAACAATACATTGGATTTCTGTTTACAAACTTTGTGTGGGTGTCCCAAGACGATTGTTTCTCTTTGTGTATACTTAGTAAATACGGTTTCATACAGTGCAGGGTATGGTCCCTGAGAACCTTAGCAAGCACAGGTTAGTTCCAAGCTTTGGCTTTGTGACGTCATAAATGCTGAGTCACATATAGGTCCTTGGGGGGTCATCCTGACATGGTAACAGTCCAGCATACCAAAGTTAAATACTGTGTAGAGATACGGAATCTTTGTGTCTGTCCTGAGTCATGAGCTTCTGAGCCCAACCTAATTATATTCATGTTGCATTGACTAGCAATTAACTTCTTCTATTCTAAGGGAGGAAAGAGAAGAAGAAAAAATATTAACATGCCTAAATTATAATGAAAGGAAGTGAGTGGGATGCCAGGCAGAGCAACTCATGTCCCGTCAAAAAAAAGGAAATTAGACGTCGTAGCATGGGGTCCGTGGGGACAGGGGGCTGTCCTCATGATGGATCACAGCTAGTAGCCCACCAGCCCGCCCAGCCATGCAAAACGCACGGCCACCGAAGGGATAGAGTCAGGCTTTGGGGAGGCCTAAAATAATATAACTTCGGAGGCTCTCTTTAAGAAAAATAATCCAAAGTGACGAGTCTGTAAGGGTCTTGGAAGGGTCTGAGTCCATGAGAAACCCCAAAGCTGGGGTGTCACTAGCTTGCTTCCCTTTCCATCTCCCTCCAGGCCTCCTCACATAACCTCGAGACTGCTGCTCCCGTGCCCTTTTCCCTGGAGAAGGCAAATTTCAGCCTATTAAGGCACAGGGGGTGCGGTTTATGAGCAGAGGCAATAAAAACCAAAGACACCGGACTGTGCCAAACGGTGACTCAGGCGGGATATGAGAAGTGTCTGCAAGTATTTGAGGGGTGTACGCGCAGAGAAGGGAAAAGAATTGTTCACTGTTGTGGTGTGGAAAGGGAATGAGGATACGATTCAATAAAGAAAAATGTGCACAAAAATCCTCAGGAAGCATTGGCTGACTCTATTTTCTGATACCGTGGAGTTGTATTTCCCAGGGGAAGTATTTGAGGATCTATGAGTCACTGAAAACTGGAACTGGCCAGGAAAAATGTGCTAGAGGAAATAATCCTACAAGATGTCCTCGAGGGAGCGGCTGGATGCTCCCAGAGTTCGTTCGGAGCCCTGAATTCCGTAGGGCTGACACCAGACATTCTATAGCTGTATGAGTGGGGAGGAGGCCAGAGGAAGAGACAAGAGCCATCCCACGGGGAGGAGCCGCCACCTGCGCCCGCATTTGCAGACGGGTGGGGACAGCCTGTGCCCGAAGAGGGGAAAATATAAGGAGATAGCGCCACCCAGCGTCGGGACAAAAGCTGTAGCCAGGAAACCGACAGCCAGTTCAAACGTGGAGTGACCACAACATTCCTGCTCCAGTCCCCCAGAGGAGAGGGAGCTCTGTAACAATAAAGGGTCGTGTGGGCGATATGGGAATCACGCCTGGGCATAAGCACACGTGTGTCAAATGTGCGGAGACATCGGCCCTAGAAGAGTAGGAAGCCAGAGCCAGAGACACTCCCCCAGCTAGAATGTGGACTAATTCACAGAGCCTGCCTTTCATGCCCCCCGCTAACCGCACAAATACAGAATGGGAAAACCATGACTTGGTTGGTGGCAAATCTGGACCATTCCAGGTGGGGGAGGGCCAGGGCAGAATATGAGGGTTTCATTAAACATAAGCCCCACCTGAGGCAAACAGGTAATACCTGATGGTACGTTAATTCCCTGGCTCCGTATTTTCCAGTTTGTTCAGCTTCTTACTTGTTGTTAGGTTGTAGTGGCAACTTCCAAGCTCTTTACATTTGGAACCAGAAACCAGAAGTCCATCCCTGGCTACCTATGAAAAGCTTTCTAAAATTGCAGATTCCCGGGCCTCACCCCTAGGGTGGAATCTCAAGACGGGGCCCAGGGATCTGAATATTTCCCAAAGTTTCAAAGACTGTTCTGATGCTCAGTCAGAACTGAGAACTGCTGCTCCGATGAAGGAGGGGCCTTTGAGGTCTTTACAATCCAGACAACTATCCGGAGTATAAAAGTATTATGAGAGGGGTACAGTATGGAAGGACAGAGAGGAGGGGACTGTTCTTCGGGAGAAAAGAAACATTTTCGAAGAATGAGTGACTTTTACACTAGTCTTGATAGGAAGGCAGATCACCAGATAAAGAGAGACTGAAGACATTCCAGGTAGAAGGAAGAGCATCTGCAAAGGCACGGAGGACCGTCTCCGTATTCCGTTGGAGGGACATTGTTAATAATCCTTACTAACGATGCTAACTGGAAGACAGAGACCACCCATGACACAAGGAAGCTATTTCAAACCCATGGCTCTATGAGGCCCTATCATTACAGATAATAGCTTATTAAAAGGATGAAGGGACGCCTGGGTGGCTCAGTCGATTAAGCGTCTGCCTTCGTCTCAGTTAATGATCCCGGGGTCCTAGGATCGAGCCCCACATCGGGCTCTCTGCTTAGCGAGGAGTCTGCTTCTGCTTCTCTCTCTCCCTCTGCTCCTCCCCCCTGGCTTGTGCTCTCTCACTCTTTGCTCTCTCTCTCAAATGAATAAAAAATCACACACACAAAAAAAGGATGGAAACTCACACAAAGGAATGGGAACTCTTGTAGTAATGGTGACTCTGTAATATTTTCTGTGTCAGCCATAAAATCAAGCCTAAGCCATTCCCACCAGCTTCCAAGGGAATGGCAGTTAGGTGGAAACTGAATCTTCACTTAACTTTCTAAAGAAACTTCCCTCTTCGAATACAGGTCCTTGCTTCTTTGTGCTTAATCCCAGATCCCCATTGGCAGGCTCTCCCGTGTATCTTCCAGAACATCTGGGCCATGACTGCATTGTCAATTATTAAATGCCGAAGGTCCCTGCAAGGCAGCATTTAATCATGAGGCACTCTAAAAAAAAATAGGACGTAGGAGAGGAGGGATGGGAAGGGAGGCAGGACGGTGGGAAGGCAGTTTCATTCTGTCAACATTAAACCAAGGGGATTTGGGGCACAGATGGCATCCTATGGTCCTTCCAGACAAGCTGCAAGACGCTGACCATGGCCAAGGTAACCAGCTTCCCTGTCTTATTGCTCAGAATATACATTGCATAGCGATTTTGCACCTGATTAAGATCTGTCCTGTCTCATCAATTTTGTTGTCTGTGTTAACTCTGAGTTTTTCTGTTAAACCATGTTGATGGAAGAATTAGTGACATTTTGGCACTGATGCATTTCCTATTGATCTGAGGCAGTCTAGGAAGCCACTCTCTGCCCTTTTCTAGAGAGTAAAGAGTCACCTTGGCATGAAGCTTGTCAGTATATGCAAAGATACAGCTTTTCTGATGGCTGCCACTTCTTCATGATCTCCTTAAAGAGATCATTGCAAAATTAGGCTTGGTCTTCCAATTCAAGAAGTTATCTGGATCCTGGAGAGAAAAGGCATGTTTAGGGAGAAATAAAACATGTGATGAAGGGCACAGTACTGTAAGTGTTGAAGATAATTCTCGAAAAGGCTCTTGAATGCGTTCCCATTCAATTGTCAAGATAACTCTTGAATGAGGCTCCTTGTATCTGTGCTTGGTTGGACACTCCTTCTGGAAGCAGCCTCTTTGAGCTTCGTTCCAAGCTCTTTTTCATCTTTTTTTTTTAAGATTTTATTTTATTTATTTATGTGACAGAGAGGCAGCCAGCGAGAGAGGGAACACAGCAGAGGAGTGGGAGAGGAAGAAGCAGGCTCCCAGCGGAGGAGCCTGATGTGGGACTCGATCCCGGAACGCCGGGATCACGCCCAGAGCCGAAGGCAGACGCTTAACGACTGTGCTACCCAGGCGCCCCTCTTTTTCATCTTTTGTTTCTCAAATCACTTCTTCCTTAAATTGGTTATCACCTTGGTGCGGGTTCCTTATTCTTATCTGTGAATAATCTGCAAAATAACTTACAAATATGCATAACCTGAAATGAATCGAGGGTAGAGTAAAAATCTGATGTGATAGTAGACAAATTTCCAAGCCATATTAGATTGAAAATGAAGTTGTTGAAAATGTAGAATTGCCTAAATCATTAGTTCGCTCTTTATACAGAATGACTAATGAAGATGTTTTACCAGGAAGTCCATTTCCTGTTCAAGCAATGGATATGAAAATAATTAGAGAGAATAACTTACAGTAATGGAACAATGGCTAAAACCAATAGGATTTGCACAACTAAAAACAAGATGGAAACATTCTTTTGGGGGTACGGGGGCAATGCGTGACTTCCATACCAGGTAATAGAAGATCTTTCCTCACTCCAGATGCTGTGGTTTTCTGTCTTTACCAAGGTCACCCAGAGTCCTGCACAGACTGATTCTTGGTAGATTTAATTTGTTGAGTGCTTTTTTAAAAATCCTATCAGCAGATTGCTTTCCAGAAGTTGTTTTATCGTATGTCTTATGTATTGATTTTTATATGCATATGAACCTTGTCGATTTCCTATGGCCATAAATAATCTGCACTTTGTGGTATGCGCTGTTTCAGTCCCTGGAAATTCTGAAGAACGAACTGTTATATTTCGAAGATAAAGTTCCCTGTTAAATGTAGAAAATGTTAGGCTGGAGATTATGAGGCAGATTTATGGGCCTGTCCCATTTAGCTATGGTTTTATTTACGTTTCTTAAGCTAAGCAGATTTACGTCTGATTAATTCTGATATGAGAGATCCCCTGGAAAGCTCAAGATGGTTTACTTTAAGAAGCGTCTGTCAGCAACTAAATATGGCTGCTTTTCCCTTCAGGACGTATTACCGTAACAGTATAAACTGCTCTGTAACACAGAGTGCAAGACCTGTCAGGTTTCTTTATTTTTCTAAAGTCCAGTCTGGCTCCCAGCCACCACTGACCGAGGCTGAAACGTCTCCTGCTGGTCCCTCTTCAGCTGGGCTCCTCTTCTCTTGGGCTAACAATGATGGGGAGGTCAGGGCTCCAGCCAGAGCCACGCTGTCCCCACTGTGAGTCAGGCACCACGGCTGCATCGAGCAGTGGAGATGTCCCTTCAGGTTCCTCTCTGTGCCCACAACACCTGGTGTCCAGTCTCCGTGGGCGCAACACAGCCACCTCGCATTTGAGGTCCTGTCCTCTCTGTGGCAGTGTATGAAAGCTGGACCCAGGTCACCCGCTCTCTCCCAACCCACAGCCTCATCTCTCCAAGGGGCTTCCACTTACCCCACATCCCAGTAGGTCCACTGCCTTCACCCCTGGGGTGATCCAGTATAATGCTGACCAATGGGCCAGATCTTCTTTGACTGTCCTCTCAGAGGAATCTGGGATACAGAGAAGAGGATGCCAGCAAAACGTGCGTTGTTCCAGCAACAGATACCTCAGCAAGTCGGTGCTATAACCCCTCCCTGAAGACAAAACCAAAAATAATCATCAGTAAGCGCATTAGAGTGGCCCCGATTCTTTAGTCAACTTGAGATGCACTCACTCAGTGCTGGATCACACTGTCCTGAAGCTGTCATCGGGTACTTATTCAGATCGTCCTCAATAAGCATTTGAGTCCAACGAGGTCCAGCTTACATAAACATCATCCCCATGGTGACTACTCCAGGCCGTTCCTGAAGCTAAGGCTCCTTGGAGAAAGCTCTCGGTGGGCTGGCCGGCCCATCACCGTCCGCGTGGAGGAGTGTGGCTTGAGCTCAGGGAGCCGCAGAGGAGGGTATCCAGATCTCCAAGCAGGTTCTGAAGTCAGGCTCTCCCCCTTGTGTTTGTCTGTTGCAGATGGAACTCCCGAAGGGCTCCTCTGGCCAATGCGCATTCCTATCTGCCGTCCTCAACATGCTATCACTCGGCCTCTCCACAACATCCCTGCTCAGCAGCTCCTGGTTTGTGGGCACACAGAAGGTGCCCAAGCCCGTGTGCGGAAAAGGTCTGGCAGCCGAGTGCTTTGACGTGCCGCTGCCCGTGGATGGGAGCAGCGCCAACACATCTTCCCAGGAGGTGGTGCAATACAGCTGGGAGGCTGGGGATGACCGCTTCTCCTTCCATGCCTTCTGGAGCGGCATGTGGCTATCCTGTGAGGAAACTGTGGAAGAACCAGGTAGGCTCCTCAGCCCAGCTGCCCGCTTTCTTGCCCCCAGAGAACTGAACACGGGCGAAGAGCCAGTGGGAAGCAGACAGCACTGCCCACACCCCACCGGGCCTCACCCCCAGGCCCAGCATCTCCCACCTCTGTATCCCCTCCCTTCTCCCTCAGACTCCCTTTCAGTAAGACCCAAGAGTCCATCTGGCTTTCCCCTCCCGGCTGTCTAGTAGCCATGCGGCTTTAAAATAGCACTGTCCCTAAAGGGTTCCACTTAGACTTGTAGCATCATGAGAACCCCACTCCGGTGAGTTAGGGTTGCTGTCTGGAGACCAAATGAGGAGAGAGACAGGGTTCTTAGAGAAGCAGCCTGGGCTCTGCGCAGCTGTGACCCCGTATGAGCAGCTGGCTGTCTGCAGGCCTGGATTTTCTCCCTAGGGAGATGAAAAGACCAGAGTAGATCACCTGTCAAGCCCCTTCCTCCCCCACCCCACCAAAAGGGTCTTCTTGTCCTAAGTGTTACCATTACAATTTACAAGGTAGGGGAACTGAAGCCTCAGGAGTAAGGCCACCCTTGACCTCGCAGGTGTCCTGCAGCTCAGCACATCCTGGCAAAGCGGGTCCTGTGTCACTGTGCGTTTCTTTTTTTTTTTTTTTTTTTTTTTAAGATTTTATTTATTTATGTGACAGAGAGACAGCCAGCGAGAGAGGGAACACAAGCAGGGGGAGTGGGAGAGGAAGAAGCAGGCTCCCAGCGGAGAAGCCTGATGTGGGGCTTGATCCCAGATCGCCGGGATCATGCCCTGAGCCGAAGGCAGACACTTAACGACTGCGCTACCCAGGTGCCCCTCACTGTACATTTCTTAACCTGAGTTCCTCAGCTTAAGAGCACTGGCCTACGGACACTCCTCCTCCCTGCTCAAAGCATTCAGACATCCCCTGGGAGTGACGTTTTCCTAAAGCCCAGAATCCAGTACAATTAACCTATTTCTCCCGATTTGGGCCAAGGGAAAAAGGAGACAGACGAGGAATATAAATGTGTATTTGTATTTATATGTGTTATTAACGTGCCATTTATCGCAGCTTGGACCCCAGTCCCGGAAACAGTTGTGAGCCATTCAGACCAGTGGTACAGCGGCAGCAAAATGATGCTGGTTAACCCTGGGATTGTTTACGCCTCCCTGACCTGAGAAATGGGAACATTTCCCCAGGGAAGCCCTCCCAGGCTCACGTGCTTTTCTTCATTGTCAGAACTGGGGACAGAGAAATGAATCCGGAGTGAGTCTAGGTCACGCAGCCATCCTTCCGTGAGGCATTCTTCCCTGCTTTCAGAGAGCTCCGTTGAGCCCTTACCTGCCGTGTGCTGGGCAGGCACTGGGCTGAACCCATGGGGTGGCACCAGGCGTGGGACATTTTCATCCCCCCCTGAAGTTACACCTTGTCTCTCTTTCAGGGGAGAGGTGCCGAACTTTCAATGAACTCACACCACCAACCGAGAGAGGTGAGAAAGGACTACTGGAGTTTGCCACGTTGCAAGGCCCATGTCACCCCACTCTCCGATTTGGAGGGAAGCGGTTGATGGAGAAGGCTTTCCTCCCCCACCCTCCCTTGGGGCTTGTGGCAAGTATGTGGGTTTGATCACCAATTTAGTGGCCATTAAGTTGGACCTCTCTGGCCCAACAGTGCTCTCTATGCTGTCCTGTGATCTCCTTTTCTCTTCTTCTGAGCCCCACGGGTGACCCACATTCCTTCCAGAGCTGACTCTCATTCATATGCAGGAATGCAAAAAAGGAACAGCAGGAACAAATAAAGTTCACAAATAGAAAACCACCAACAGCTCTAACCTCCTCCTGTTGCCAAGTAACCATATTGAAAAGCCGAGAGGTTTTTTCCTCCGATGTGTATATATATTTTTTAAGTAAAAAAAAAAAAAATATTTTTAATAGAAGGGAGTGAAAAAAGGAAAGGGAGGGAGAAAGAAGCAGAACTGATTGCTCTAAAATTCAATAAGGAAAAAGAGAACAAAAATGACCCCCAGCAAAGTCATGCCCCTGTGAGATTTTGTGACAATCAGATGATTTCTTCTCGAATCGCCCTAATGGTACTTCCAGTCAATCAAGTTTACTTGATCCTTTATTGGGTACTGAGCAGACAGCGAGCGCAGGGGGGACAGCGAAGGACTCAAAGTAGGGAAAGGTGCCAGCTCTGTCCCCCTTTCCCCTTCTCTGACTCTGGGAGGCTTTCCCTTCTGCTGGGCTCTGTGTGTTCAGCGTTCAGTCGTGTACCTGTCTGGGTGAGGGCTCTTCTTCCTCTGGTTTCTTTATTCTTTCTTTTTTTTAATACATACTTGAATTTTATTTTCTTCCTCTGGTTTCTGGCAGAGATCCTATGGTTATCAGTGGGAGCCCAGTTCTCGTCCATCGGACTTGAATTCGTCAGCTTCCTCCTGCTACTAACGGACCTGCTGCTCACTGGGAACCCGGGCCTTGGGCTCAAGCTGAGCGCCTTCGCGGCCGTTTCCTCCGTCCTGTCAGGTGCGTGCCCCCCAGGCTGGAGCGGGTGGGGGCTCGCCACCCTTGAGGCGCCTCTGGCTGGCACGTGTGTCTGTCTGTCCGGAGGGCAGGAAGGAGGAGGCAGGACCGAGAATGGAGGGAGGAGAGACATTGCAGGTGTCTTGGAGTTGGAATGAGATTTTATAGCAGATTGTTATGTACTTGGCGAAATGATTTCTCTCGAGGTTCTTTTTTTTTTTTTTTAATATTTATTTATTTATTTATTTGACAGAGATAGAGACAGCCAGCAAGAGAGGGAACACAAGCAGGGGGAGTGGGAGAGGAAGAAGCAGGCTCATAGTGGAAGAGCCTGATGTGGGGCTCGATCCCAGAACGCGGGGATCACACCCTGAGCCGAAGGCAGACGCTTAACCGCTGTGCCACCCAGGCGCCCCTCTCGAGGTTCTTTTTATTGGAAGCCTTCTCAGTGCGTGAAATGCAGTTTGGTTTACTTTCCAGTTGCGCGTACACACAGCTTTTCTTTTTTTTTTTAATATTTTTTATTATATTATGTTAGTCACCATACAGTACATCCCCAGTTTCCGATGTAAGGCTCGATGATTCATTACTTGAGTATAACACCCAGTGCACCATGCAATACGTGCCCTCCTTACTACCCATCACCGGTCTATCCCATTCCCCCACCCCCCTCCCCTCTGAAGCCCTCAGTTTGTTTCTCATAGTCCATAGTCTCTCATGTTTCATTCCCCCTTCTGATTACCCCCCTTTCTTTATCCCTTTCTTCCCCTACCGATCATCCTAGTTCTTATGTTCCATAGATGAGAGAAATCATATGATAGTTGTCTTTCTCTGCTTGACTTATTTCACTTAGCATTAGCTCCTCCAGTGCCGTCCATATTGTAGCAAATGTTGAGAACTCGTTCTTTCTGATAGCTGAGTAATATTCCATTGTATATATGGACCACAACTTCTTAATCCAGTCATCTGTTGAAGGGCATCTCGGCGCCTTCCACGATTTAGCTATTGTGGACAATGCTGCTATGAACATTGGGGTGCATATGGCCCTTCTCTTCACTACGTCTGTATCTTTGGGGTAAATACCCAGCAGCAGTAGTACACACAGCTTTTCAAGACCCGTGGGATCGAGTAGGAGCCGGAGGTGCAGATATAAAGCTAGAGCAAGAGGAAAGCTTGTGTTGAGGGCATGGGTGGGAAGAAGTAAAAGGCCCTAAGGGCAGCATTGACTCAGAAACTTTTTCCATAGCTCTCCACCTAAAGCCTGGGGCAACCTATTGCAAAGCTCTGCGTCTGAGGAGAAGCCCCCATCGCAGAGTAGTGTCCCCGGAAATGCGGGGACAGATGGGCAATGGAACATCTCCACGTAGGCTGGACCTGACACAAACTGAGGCAGTTGCTCCACACTCATAGTCCCGGCAGAGGGCCAAGCCAGCCTGTCTCTAAGGGCGCCGCCTTCCTGTTCCCTCTGTAGGCCTGCTGGGCATGGTGGCCCATATGATGTACTCACAAGTCTTCCAGGCAACCGCCAACTTGGGTCCAGAAGACTGGAGGCCACATACTTGGAATTATGGCTGGGCCTTCTAGTAAGTGCTTACCATCTGCTGAACCTTCTAGCCCCTCCCCAGCCAACCTGCCTTAGATGTCGTGCCCTCAGCTTGATGCTTGCTTGGTGTCCTTCTGCCTTCTCTCCATCCCTCATCCCAGCAGTCTGCTGACCAGAGAGCTGGACCACCAGGCCACGCCTGTTCTTTCCCCACCTCCTGTGGAGGCACAGAGAGGATTCTTCTGGCTTGTTTGGTCGTGTTTTTCTAATGATACGGCTGTCGCCGTTGCTCCCTCACCTGATATGCATGTTCCCTTGGGCAATGAGACTGATTTTGTGTGGCTTATGCAAGTGTTGCTCCGTATTTTATAGATTTTACGATTCAAGGTGTTGGAGGACAGAGAAACAAAGAACTAGCCTTGAGATTTGGGTCGAATTCCATCCCCTGTGAATGGCTGACTCTTCTCCTGTAACGAAGCGTCACTTCTTCCTACTTCCGTTCTTCTTCGACCCAACTGTGTGAGAAATAAAAGCTCCCCTACCAGTCATTCCCTCACCCTTAACGAACTAAGGGGTCAATTATTTTCGATTTCTCTCAAGAAGAGAGAAGCAGCAACCATGACAGACACAGTTGAAGCAAATATCCCCTCTGCCCACTGCACGTGTGTCAACCTGGGCCTGCGCGACTGTGTGGGATAAGTGCCGAGTACTGTAACAGTGCTGGAAAGGCCCACGCTGCGTCGAGTTTCCATGCTAGCGGGGGCAATCTGGAAGCCTGTCCATGTCTGTTGGGAGATCCTATCCCCTTACCTCATGATGTAACAGGTGCTATTTGAGGCGGGCGTCTTTGGGCTCTTCCACCAGCCACCCGAGCTCCTTTTCCAGGCGCGTCGTTTTGTATCGTTTTGTATCTTTTGTCTGTCCGTTGTTGGCACGACACCTGCCAAGCGCAGCCACAGCAGTCCCATCAGAAGCATCCCCGGCCCGAGTCGGCGGAGTCTGGTGGAGGCGGCAGATAGGAGCACGCCGTGCCAGCGCGTGGCCTGGCTTCACCCATCACTTGACCTCATGAAATTCCTCACTAACCTCACACAACTTCCTGTTTCCTGGGCTTCCCAGAATCATGGGGAGATTGAGGGGTTGACTTTCCAAGTTTTTAGGAATGCCTTTGATATAGTTCCCTGGTGGTTTTTTTTTTTTTTTTCTTTGTTGAATCCATCCAGCTTCTCTTAAATCTCCAGCTTCTCATCCATCCATTATAAACTCCCTTAAGCCAAGAACCACATTGGTTTCATAGGAGGCAAATTCCACTGGTACAACGTATAATACCTCCAGGTTTGTAGTGCGAGTTGCCTGAATGACACTCAGAGGCTTAACTTTGTGGCCCCTAAGACTGCTAAACTCAAAAAGAGAGACGACGGAAGAGGAATGATCGCTCCCAGCATCTGGTCTGAGTGAAGGAATATCTTGGGCAGGGTGTGTGTATGTGTGTGTGTGTGTGTGTGTCTCGGGTGGGTGTGGGGTGCTGCATTGAGCTGCGTCCTTTCGATACAGCGGAGCTATCAGTCTGTGAATCTTGGGAGACTACAAGGGTAACTGCAGGTGGGGAAACCATAGTCCAGAAGAGTGTGTGTGTGTGTGTGTGTGTGTGTGTGTGCATGTTATATGTATATAGAAAAGGCACACCAGGAATAAAAGAGCAGAGTGCTGACGACTAATCGATCCAGTGCAAGCGAATCTTTTAAACTCCTGGTCTGACTTGCAACACTCAAGAGTCATTCTCTCTGACTACAAAGCATTCAGAACATATCCCACCAAGACAGACCAAATTCAGGCCTCTGGCGCACACAGCTTCCCCACAACATGGTGGAAAGGAGCGTCGGGCAGTCCCTGAATCCCTAAGGGGCCCCAGCCTCCTTTACTAGGAGGAAGGGATCGCGGAAGTCTTCCCTCGGACCTGTACCTGGGTCAGACTCTGACCGTCCATGTTTTTGGTTCGTCCCTAGCACGGCCTGGCTTTCCTTCAGCTGCTGCATGGCGTCGGCGGTCACCACCTACAACACGTACACCAAGCTGGTGCTGGAGTTCCAGCGGAAGCACAGTAAGGGCTTCAAAGGAAAGCTGAGTTGCCTGCCGCTCCATCACCAGTGCTTCCTGGAGCCGCCGTCCTGCGCGGCCCCCACGGGGGGTCGTCTGACCAGCTACCACCAGCACCACCATCAGCCCGTCCGCTCTGTCTCTGAAGGAGTTGACTTCTACTCGGAGCTACACCACAAGGGATTTCAGCAAGGACCCAGCCAGAGGCTCAAGGAGGAGGCGGCTGGGGCATCCGTAGAGGAAGAACCGTGTTAGAAGTAGTCGGGTTTGGAGGGCAGGCTGAACCCAACCTTACATGTTCCTTTGCTATCAACACGTACTGAAGCCACAGTCTGTCTCTCGAACGTGGTTTTCGCAGCATATCGCAAAGCGCGGGGCAGGTCCAAACGGGTGCGTGCCCGGGCGCCACTGCCCCGCCTCCTTCCCGGCTCTTCCCTTCCCTTCCTGTGTTTCGTTTCACCACCCGCCTGTCTCCCGCGTTCAGGATCACCGCCTCTCCTTTACTGATGGCTTGTTATGTGCCAGGTTCTGGGCTCTGCAGCGGAGATGAAAAGAGAAGTAAAATCCAGTTCCTGCCCTTCAGGGGTTAACCAACCCGTCTGGTCCTCTGGGATCTGGAGGAATGCAGGTGGGCAACTCGGTAGTTGTCCATGGTGGCTCAGCCTTCCATGTTGCACTTGAATTTTCCTGGAAGGCACAGAATGGGAGACAGAGGCCCTCCTGGGAGAGTGGACATGTGGGACAGATGTCCTCCACACTGCCTGTTACAGTGCCCTGCACCCACATAGTAGGGACCCAGTAGAAGTTTAAATACTAACCTGGAAGCCACCAGGAGGCTAGTATACATGAGAAGGCCCCCACAGCATGCAGGGACAGGTCCGCTTCCAGAAATGGTCCACTGAAGTTATTCGTAGGGGATTTATGGTAAGGGGCACTTCCCTGATGAACAAGGTCACAGCATACACTCCTCTCTGGAACTCCAACTCACCCACCCACTTGTCCTTCCTCTTTGCCGTAAGGGACAACAAACCATCATGATGGCTGAGATGAATGAGAATGACACAAGTGTGTTTCCTATACATTGTATTTATTTGTTCTGCAACAATTCACATTTTAAATAGTGCTTCCTGACATTATACCAGCTGGCTCTTCTGTAGTATGGGCAATAAAAGTAGCCATTCACATTCAAGGGGGTTGGTATCAGCATACCCGACTGGGAGGGGGAGGAGAGAGCATCTGGGGGCTGGGGGGGACGCTGTCTAGGGTGGAAGGGCCTGTAAGGATAGTGAGGAGGAGAGCTTGGGAGAAGGAAGATCCTTGTACCCGCACAAGTCACAGCTATCCCTAAGTGGCAGTCACGCTGGCCTTGCTGGGGTGGGGGAAGGAAGGAGCTCTTCCTATCTTAGATGTCTGCTTGGATGGATGTGTAGGGACAAGGAGAAGGAAGTGTAGGGACACACCTGACAGACTAGCACCCACGCTGGTCAGATGAAGCTTCTGCAATCCTTGGCCACCATTCTAACCCTCTGCCCTGGCTGCAGGAGGAAGGGGAAAACTACAGCCTGTCCTGTGTCTAGCAAAAATGGATTCAAACTTAACCAGAGTCAAAACAATCTATGCTAAGTTAGTTTGTAAACACACCGGGAAGAATTTAAGAATTGATGCTCTTCTAGCTTCCTCTTATTTCTGGGACTCACCCGGCATAAACACCATCTTCTACCCAAAGGATCCCACCCCCCAGATCGGGCCCTCAGTAAACAACTTTGCATTTTACTCCTCTACCTAAAGTGGCTTTCCCAGAAAGCCTCGACATGCTGAAGAACGAGGGCGAGGCGCAGCTGGCTCAGCCCGGGCCGCAGGACCACAGGTCAAGTTGTAGCTATTCAGTCAACTATGAATTAGTCCTTAGAATCCTCTACCGGACCAAACAAGATCCTAGGCTCTTCTACCCAAGCAGATTCAAACTCTAGAAGTGAATCTAGAATCATCCCTATCCTCTTGGATATCCTCTAACTGTTCCCCCAAGTTTACAAAAAGCCGGACCCACACATGCTTCCCAAAGTGTTGAAACCAAATTTGCTTTCAGGGCCTTAAGGGCAAGGGGGTGCCTAGAAATCTGGCAGGCCAATCTGCTATTGCTACCAATCTCCTGTTATGTCATAATGCCTACCATTGGGCAAGTAATACACATCCCTTCAAATCCGGGATCCCTAAATTTCTGTAATCTCTAAATTTTTCTGGACTCCCTCTATTAATACAAGCTAAAAAGATACAGGCCCAAGTAAAGACAGAACCTGAGTTGCACTCGGGTATGACCTATCAAAATTATTCAAGAAGAAAAGCAGTTCTCCACTGGCTAACGTGGGACTTTCTGCTATATAAACAATGACCTAGAAGTTTAGGAGAGAACTTAATAGAAGTAACATATTTATGGAAGAAGGGAGAAGTAGCACGGTAGATAATTCTAAAGAACTTAAGCAATTATAAAAGTTAGAGTATTTACATAGGCAATTTCTCCAAATACAGCGCTTCAAAGGCTCTGCAAGGAAGGAAATGGTTGCATACGGGACTCGAGGAGCAAGAATAAAAATCCAGAAACAGCTTTGCTCTCATGCAAGCAAAGCAAAAATCTGACTAAAAGAGGGCAAATGAGAGGCAGTACAGAGGACAGCTCATAGGAGATGCTAAGAGAGCAGAGTGGAGATGAGGCAGGGATAAGGCTACCTGCCTGAATAGTTCCTGACTTCACAGACCTAGGGCAATACACACACACGAGCACTTCCGAAGTGACTGCAGGGAAAAGGTCACGATGGGCAGGCCAATCAGGACCACACAAGAGCACAGGGACCGTGTCAGAGGCTGCCCACAGACTCTGCTGCTCTTGCTCCCCTTCCGAGAGGAATGTGGTGGTGGGGACGATCACCACGTGTGTAGAGATGGAAAGGTTGTGAGGCGGGAGGCTATGGAAGATAAAAGATGAAAATAAATGTGCAGATCGTTCCCTCAGCCTCCCACTGTCCGTGTGTCTCCCTGGCGCTAGGATGGCGAAGAAGCCAAGGTACAGGTGGTGAGAGAACACGGAGGGAAAGGATGAGCGGCCCTGATCAGAGGCAGGGCACCTGGAAGTCTCAAGACGACCAGACAAACCAGGTGTATTTCGGAAGGACAAGAAACTGGGTCCCTGGAGCTTAGAACAGATCTAGAAACGATTTCTTCACAATACCAATACGTACATACATGTGGCATAACGCAAAACAACATGTTCCAGGGAAGAACCTCACCGGAATTTCCCAGCAGCAGTTCATAAATTAGACACACAAAAAATAAACCGTAAGATTCACATTTCCAAACTATCCATGGAGTGCCTAGAGGGCGTTAATGCAGGGACTGAAAAGGTAGCTCAGATCCCCAGCCAAGTGGATCGTGCCGTCATCAGAGAACTCCAACGCACACTCCAAAGTGCAACAATCACGCAGAGGTGGTGACATGAGGTTGAGGTCTTCCTTCTCTCCAAAGAACTGACTTGACGCTGCCGGGAGAGAGACAGTATCGCTCTGTTCGCTTCTTCTGAAACGGAAGATTCCATCGGACTATATCAGCGACTTTCACTTTTTTCATGACAGAGAAATGGAGGAAACCCAAAGGTCAGGCTATTTCTCTACTCTTCTGTCCTTTGATCTAGCCCTGATTGCTCGTAAGTCCTTCCAGAAAGATCCAGAGACTGTTTTTCTCCATGATAAACTCTTGAACATTGAACTAGACCACACAGTATTTGAGGGCTGCGAGGTTAGCGTTTTGAGCAAGATCGTTCTTTGGAGTATGTAACTGCCCCACGCTGTGTGATGTTAGCATCACTAGCCCCTACCCAGAAAACACCAGTCCTATCCACACCCCTCAGTCACTGAGACAACAGACACCAGGACCCCACATTTCCAAGTGTCCCCTAAGGGGGATGGTGCCATTCCCAGCTAAAAACAACTGAGTACCATTTCTGAATGGTCATCAAGCACCCTAAGAAAACAGTGCCGCTCTCGAACAACTGGTTCTTGACACCTAGCTAACCAAGAAGGCTCCCCCCCCCCTACTTTCTAGGGAACAAAGTTGGAGTTGGTAGCATTTGCCCCAAACCCTTAGGAGTAATCAAACATATCTTTCAGAAGAGATTCACCTGGTGGGGAGGATCAACAAACTTTATCCTAGAGAGGAATCTTCGCAGCTCCCCGCGGCCAATTTTGGGGGCGGTGTCCTCGAGTTGGACCACCTGGCCTTCCATCAGCGCCCACCGTAGACTAAGCTTGCTGACCACCAGGGGTGCTGGATGGCCTTCGGAGCTTGGCCCTGTTGTCCTGGTAACATAAAAGGCATCTTTCCAGAGGTCGTTAATTCCAACTGAGGAAGGACAAAAACAAGAGCAATTAACGAGGACAGAAAACTCCTGTTAACAGGACACTGGCTTGACTCAGCAACTAGATTCATTCATTCATTTACTCCCTCATTCATTCATGCACGAAGTTCACTGAGCACATAAACACACGGCACCACAGGAGCGCACAGTGGGCAATGACAGGGGCCGGCAAAACAGCACATTCCTCTCGCTCTTTGGACCTTTCCTTTTCTGAAGCTGTTTCTGAGAAAGCCCCAAATCAGGAAATGAGGATATGCCAACAGTGCTGACAATTTGGCAGAATGTGAGCACAGCAGACCAGACTTCTGAGAATTCCCAGACTGTCGGCACAGTCACAGAAGCTACCTGCCTCGCCAGTGCTTGTTTTGTCTTATCCTTAAAACAGGTGTTGTACTACAAAGGGTCTCGATTCCTAATTACCACTATTTAACGCTCCCTGAGTAATAATTTATGCTAGTACTGAGAAACAAGTCATCTAGGTCCAACCACAGGATTCTGCAGGATGACGCCTCCCCCACCCCGCCACCCACACGAAGCCAGGGGGCAGGGGTTCTTGCAAATTCCAGATGAGCCCTTCTTCCCAATGTATCCCAACTAATTGAGAGTCACAAGCACCAGCTTTAAGTTGAAGGCAAATGAGTTCGTACATCGTACATCGAGAGCAAGCCTTTGAATGGAAAAGTGGCCCATCTGGTCTTCCTCCCCTCGCATCCCTCCCAGCAAGAACTGCAGACTCCTTCAGGCCAGAGTGAGGCAAAGGATCTCTGAGGAGGAGACCGTCAGACGCTTCCAGACCAGGAGGCAGCGCTGGCTGAGTTTCCAGAGCTTTGACTGCCTGGATGACAGGTCTCTAATATTTGACCCAAATTTTGCTATGCCGTGTTATTTACATACATACATAAAGGTGAAGGCTGCTTCCAAAAGGTTAATAGGGTAATGAGTGGTCAGATTCCGTGCGATCTTTCTTTTTCCTGACTTTTCTCTTGGCAGCGACTTCTACGCACTAGGCATGCATACTCGTACTAGCCAGAAGAAAGTCTCCACCGATCCTACACCGGTGTCCTGGAGACAACACGCTACGTCCATCATGTTCCTCACAGTTTATTCTACTTGTATTCTAGCCTTACTTGTATTCGTTCCCAGCACCCGGCACAGTGGCCGACACACAGATGTAGTTCAACGAACGTATGCTGAACGAGTGGCTGCGTGAATCACGTCCACCTGAGAACCCTGTGAGACTGGGGCTGCACTTGCCCTCAGCTCTCAGCCTAAGAGGACTGGGTTCTCAGCCTGCGAGCCTGGCGCTCCTCCCAGAGGGAGCACTCTGGCAATGGCCCTGAGCACCAGGGATGCATGGGAGTGGCTCAACTGCCCCCCCCCATGTTGTCTGAAGGCACGCGTCCCTCCCTCCCTCGGTGAGACAATGGCATCCCCACACACACACAGCCAGCACACCTTCTCCCCTCGTCTGTGCACACGGCCCCCACTGTCACTGGGACTCACCCTCTGAAGCCGTCACTGTGCCCGTGGCATTGGTCAGATCCAGAAGAAGAGAGGGGAATGCTGGATGCAGGAGGTAAAGGTGGTGAAGGCTGGGTGGCCCAGTTCCTGGGATGACATCCTGCCAATGAGAAGCAAAAGGGAAGAACATAGGTAACTCTACATTCCCACATGTGACAGCCCTCCGGTGAAAGGGACAGAGGAGACCACAGTGATTTCTCATTCCTCTCAGATGCTATGACCTGACCCCCAACAACAAGCATGTGTTTGAGAGAAACTCCCATATACGAGAAACATGTCAGAGAGCTCAAAACAGACTCATCACTAACTTCTTCAAACCAGTAGAACTAGAAAATGCATTCTCCCTTATGAGAAAACAAAGAATGGAAATGTGCATGCCCGGGGGGGACCCCAGCCTTCTGCCTGTGGCGGTGTTAGGACACTGGCTCATCTCTTGCAGCAGGTGGGGCATCGTGGAAGCAAAATGTACATACGAAAAGACATCTCCTCTCACCGGGTATTAAAGCCAATTGCAAGTATTTAGCTAAAATCACAAAAATCTTCTTAGGGGCGCCTGGGTGGCTCAGTCAGTTAAGGGTCTGCCTTCGGCTCAGGTCATGATCCCAGGGTCCTGGGATTGAGTCCCACATCAGGCTCCCTGCTTAGTGGGGAGCGTGCTTCTCTCTCTGCCTCTGTCTGCCACTCCCCCTTCTTGTGCTCTCTCTCTCTCTCTCTCTCTCTCTCTCTCTCTCGCTATCTCAAATAAATAAATAAATAAAATCTTAAAAAAAAAAAAAGGTATGTTTCATTGAACCAACTCAGGATGGATCTTATCAAAAACTCCCAAGCACCTAGTAGAGGTGGCAGCCTCATCAACCCCATTAAAATACTGCAGGATAGCATTTAAGACTTTCGAAACCCTGCCTTCTGGCATCAGACCTTCTCTCCTATAGCCCCCCCAGGTGAACCTCAATCTCCGCCTCGTCCATGTGCTCTCCAACTGCCTGGCCATCCCCGCCCCACACCGTTTCTGCAGACTCAGTTTATTCGCCTCGAAGCCCAGCCTCGCCCGCCATGAAAGCTCCTCTGCCCATTCCAGACCAGTCACAGTGCCTTCTCTTTGACTGTAGCACATGTGAAGCATCTGGAAATCCGGACCTAGCATCTTGAGAGGACTTATCCTCTATCTAGCCTCCCGCCGTCAGCAGCCGGTGGCCAGGGGCTGCGGGCAGCGTTCACAGCGCTCGGCTGAAAGGCAAGGCCAGGGCGAGCAGAGCTCAGGAAGAAGCAGGTTCCAGCCCTGCCCACTCGGGTGCTGCCGTGTTTGACCCCCACCCCCTGGGAAGCGTGGCTGCCCCACTAACCCTCCAGACCCAGTCAGCCTCGCAGAGCAGCTGTCATCTCCCCTAGGGACAAAAGGACCCCCGGCCCCACGCCCGCCAGGCTCACTCACAGAACTGGGAGATGCTGCTGACATCCCCTCAGCCCAGAAGAGGAAGACAGACTTCTGGTCTGAAGTAACTGCCGAGGTGGCTGGCGTCTCTTTCATGTGACAGGGAGCAGTGTAACTCCAGGAAATGGAGCCTGAGTCTCCATCCACCACCATCATCTGCAAAAGAGGAGACAGTGAGTACAGCCCACCTTCAGAAAGGCGGCAGGCTGGGGCACCTGGGTGGCTCGGTCAGTGCGGCAACCAACTCTTGATTTCAGCTCAGGTCGTGATCTCAGGGTTGCGAGATGGAGCCCCACGTCGGCTCTGCACCGGGCACGGAGACTGCTCAAGCTTCGCTCTCCCTCTCCTTCTGCCCCTCCCCCCACTCCCTCTCTTAAAAATAAGGCAGCAGGCCAAGAAAACACACAAAAGAATGAAAACCCACATATATTAACAGGTTGAGCTTATTACATGTGAACAAACTTGGCGTTCAGAGAGCATTAAACAGCGACGAGGGACCAGACCTGGTTTTCTGCAGCCCTGGTCCCCATTTTGTAGAGTTTAAAGGTCTGCTGAATTCTCAGGTGGGAAGAGAACATGATAAATCATTCGATCCACCTCTTGTTCTGCAGAGGATAGAATGGCGGCTCGGGGACGGACTGGAACTCAGGACTGTTCGGTGTCTGTGGCAGTCCTGGTGCAGAGAGCGCAGCCCTTTGGAGGGGAGGCGCTGTAACCAGATGCCCACAGCAGCGCCTCCTTCCCTCCCACGCCCGCAGCGCCCACGGAGGGGACAGTGACTGAGTGGACGCCTGTCCTAGGCGCCATGCTGCAAGCTCTATGGGTTCGACTCCTGGGTGTCACGCGTAGGTCCCTCACCCCCAGGCTGGCCTCAAATTCAAAAGAGCACATCGAGACAGGCAAACAAATGAACCAAGAGAAAATACATTCCTCAGCTGCATCTCTTCACAGGATAATGAAGGGACCAAGCTCGTAATTCCTGGCCACACTTCTATCTCCTTTTCACCCCAAATACCTCGTACCTCACAGTTTTAGAGCCTCTCCTTGGCCCAAATCCACAAGAAACTCCCCACCCCCCTCCAGCCCCTGTCTTTATGGCCCCTTCCCTCAGTCTCTGGTCTTCGCTAAGGGGAAGGACTGCACGCCTGTCAGCAACCACTTCCCTACTCTTCCAGCCCTCGGTCCGCCTTCTGTGGCCTGCTCAGACTCTGCCACACAAAAGGTCCTGGCGCCACCTGGAGGGACAGACTCCCCCCAGCCAGCAGTTCAAGATGCCCTTTGGTGGTTTGGGAGAAAAGTCTTGAGACACCACACTAAAAAACTGTATCCAGTCAAACACACATTATTTAACTGTCATGATAACCCCAGGAAGACAGGTGATACCATCACCCCCACTTTATAGACATAGAATCCACAGTTACGTGAGAGTATGTTATTTGCCCAAGGCCACCACTAAGTAGTGGAGCCAGGATTAAATTCCAGGTCCAAACCCGCAGCATCTCAGCTTTTTTTTTTTTTTTAAGATTTTATTTATTTATTTGAAAGAGACAGAGACAGCCAGCGAGAGAGGGAACACAAGCAGGGGGAGTGGGAGAGGAAGAAGCAGGCTCACAGCGGAGGAGCCTGATGTGGGGCTCGATCCCATAACGCCGGGATCACGCCCTGAGCCGAAGGCAGACGCTTACCCGCTGTGCCACCCAGGCGCCCCAGCATCTCAGCTCTTAATCAAGCTATGTATACCCTCTCCCTTAAACCTGCTGGGAATGCCAATGAAAATGGCAATCTCTACCTGAAATTCTTTCAAAACACAATCGGACATTGCATCTTTCCTGCACAGCACCGCTGGAAGACTCCCCCTGAAGTGATGCCTTTATCATCAGATCTGTCCTCCGCTCAGGACCAAATAACCCTACTGCCTCCCAATCGTCACCTAAATGCTGCAGCCCTGCTTTTCAGGGCCTTCCATCAGCTGAGCTCACTCGGATCTCTCTGGCGGAAATGCCCCTCAGCCTCTCTTTATATATGGATCCAGCAAACCACTTCTCTGCTTTCATGACGTGAACATCTAGCCCACAACCAGCATGAAGCACCTCTTGACTCCCTTCACTCTATCTGCTCCCCACGCCCCCGTGGCATTGTGCGGACCTCCATTACAGCACTCAGCACACGTGGGAGAGCTGTGAGCCTACAGGCACCCCAGTGACTACGAACGACACGAGACCGGGGGCTTGTCTTCATCATCGCTGTGTCTCCAAAGACCTTATCAGTGCATCTGCACGGAACTTGGCAGACATTAGAGGCGATGATTAAGTGTTAGGTTGGGTCCCAGGGAACAGTGTGCAATATATATATACATATTTTACAGTGAAGATAAACCAAAAAGCTAGGTTAATTATAAAAAAGAAATCTTAAAAACTCTAATTCTCCCTGTAATAAGAATGAAAACTGGGGGCGCCTGGGTGGCTCAGTCAGTTAAGCATCCAACTCTTGATTTCGGCTCAGGTCATGATCTCAGGGTGGTGAGACGGAGCCCCACATCGGCTCCTCGCTGGGTACGGAGTCTGCTTGAGATTCTCCCTCCCCCTCTCTGTCTGCCCCTCCCCATGCTCAGGTGTGTACGTCCATGCTCTCTCTCTCTCTCAAATAAATCTTTAAAAAAAAAAAAAAAAAGAATGAAAACTTCCTATCCAATCATATGTCTTCACAATATGCAACCTCACGTAAAATCAGAAGGATCTATTCAGTGTCCCTGGAACATGCACGACCTCTGGTGTCGGTGTTCTTGACCCGACAGGCCTTCCCATCCCCCTGCTCATATAAGTATAATTCAACTTTCAAGGTTCTGCTCATCATTTTTCCCTCCCTTACTAAGTCCTCCATAACAACCCAGCGACCCCAGATACCCCGCCTTCTCTGAAATCTTAGGAAGCTATGTACTGAAGTACGAAGTTTATTTACGCCTGTCTTTCCCCACCAAGAGACTTCAGAAGGTTCCTGCTGCCTAACTGTAAGTTAAGAATTCAGAAGAGGGAATTCACGTACAGCAAGGAGGTTAGCTGGGAAAGCTTCCGACGCTATAGATTTTAGCACTAAAGTGTGAGTCTTCATTTTATCCAACAGCTAGGCTTCGAGTTCTCTGAAGGAAGGGACCACATCTTAGGGTCTTACTTCTCACAGTGCCTAGCGTATGGCTGGACACAGGAAATGCACTTTATAGATGTTTTCATTGATTTCAGTCGCAGAGTTTTACCTTTTTCATCCCAACTCCATCCTGTATCTGGAGAAGGAAGTCTAAGGTCTGATCATCAGTAAAATACCCAGGCGTAGGCTGGCTGCAAAGGAGAACAAAGCCATCAGTAGTGAAGCCGCAGAAGAGGAAAACCAGGACTTCTTTCTCCCTCTTCTCCTGCACCACCCCCGATATCAAGCAATTGCTCTGGGCAATTTTTAAACGTGGGAAAGCAGATCAAAACAGCAACCCTTAGGAGGAGCCCACGGCAAACCTGTGCAGGCCTTGCAGGCTCAGTGTCCAGGAAGGGGTAAGATTTTGCCCCCGAAGCAGGACGAGGCCTTGTCTGGTCGTAATCAGGAGGTTGCTGCAGTTGGAGTCAGGTGCCTCCACCATCTGCAGTAGCTCAACACCATCACTGAATTAAACAGGACCCAACAGTCAGTCTCCCGCTTGGATGAGATTCCGGACCCACAAACTGGGGCTCTTTCTCTCGGGGTACATGTTTCTATATACTCCTGTATTCACTTCCCATCACTATCTGATCGAGGGGGGCACTCTGTCATTCCAGTTGAGTCTCATTTTAGAAAGCAAGAATCCCTGGAAAATTCATGCAAGTTCAAAAGGAACTTCCAGGAGAAGGGCTGCGGAGCCAGATCTCTCACTTCAGATACTCTGGGCACGATAACAGAGCCAAGGATAATGGCAGGGAAGCGGAGGGAGACCTGGACAGGAGGCCTGAGACTGTCCCCAAGCTTGGACAGCAACTTGTGGTCTACACTGCATCGAATTATTTCTTTTTCTGGACAACTGGGACCATTCGATTTAACACCTGCCCAATTGACTGGAACAATGCGATACTGCCTGAGAAAATGCTAGAAAATGCTAGAAAATGATCTGACACATCTGATAGAAGAGAATGAAGACAATCACTACCCAGGCCTGGGGTTAAATGGGTAAAATCCACTGCATGGACAGGCGACATGTTTTTGATTAAAAAATAAACAAGAATAAAAGATAAGAGTTCATGGCTGCTAGCCTTGCTCCTGCCAAAATGATTCTTCAACTAAGAGAAAAACACAGAAAAAGAGTAGGGCAGATACTTCAGCCCAGTTTTACAAGCAGGTTTTTTACATAAATCTCTCTCCCTGCCTGAAGGTCTCCCCATCTCAGCCTGCCCCGCTCTGACTCAGAACACTCAACAAATAGCCTTCTTTGCAGTCTGTGTGCAGAGCGACCACAAATCATGATCACCAGCACAGCTTTCAGCACGCTGTGTCACCAAGAAAAGAACGTCTCTACCTCACCAGATCGTATTAAGGCTGGCACTGTCTCCCCCCACACCTCGGCCCCCTTATTCACCGGCCCGAGCAAACGTGGAGACTCCACGGCTCGCGAGATCTCAGGAGACTCAACTGTGACAAGGTCAGACACCTGCCCTACCTGTAAATGTCAATGAGCTCGGACAGGTTGATGGATCTTCGCTTCTCCCATTCTGGCTCTTCTATCTGCAGAGAAGGTGGTAAGCTGTCTCGATTTTGGGCCTGAACAAAAATGTCCCGCAGGGCGACAGCTTGGATATTTCCTAGCACCACAGGAAGAACCAACACTGAGAAGCTGAATTTACTAGAACTCTCCCAGGGTGAGGATCTGAGCGAGAGACACAGAGCCTGATCAGATGGGTCTCACAGGGTCCGCCCAGACCGGTCCAACACGGAATAGGGAAGGGATGGAGCAGACACCGGACAAAGAGACTTCTCTTTGGAGAAGGCAGCCGGGGAAAGCAGAGTTAATAACCGGCAATGGTGGGGGGAGAGTGCGAGGCCCTGGGGACAGGAGGTGGTGAAAGGGCTGGTATCAGCAATTAAAAGGAGGCCTACCACACACACAGATGGGGAACAGCAGCAAGACTAGCTTTGCTTCTTACCAAAGCCAAACAGGATGTAGACAGCCCCATTTGTGGTGACATAAACCTGAGGGCCAATCAGATTCCCCACTCCCACGATGCTGTACTTCACGGGCCGGCCCACTGGACTCCCTGTCCGGCTGGACACCAGCAGAAAGCACAGATCTGGCTGAAGAAGGGAAAAAATGGAGTCAGTAGATGCCGTGTCGTTTCCTAACCAAGCAGTTTCTCCAGAAGTCGCTACTTTCTCATTAGCTAAGGGTTCAGAAACCCTTCCCAAAGTCGGAAAGCACAAAGCCAAACCTGCTTCATTTTTTCCCCCGGAAGCAAGAAATTGAAGCCAACATTTCCATTCCCTTGGTAGATATGTGCAAAAACCATCTTTGTGGTAGCCCAGGCAGTTTCTCTGAAGCTCGGTTGTTGCTTGATGAACAGTCTTCTGAGGCACAGAATTCTGGCCCAGAGCTAACTAAAGGACAGCTGACTCCCGGGTCTCTACTCTCCTACTCAGAAATCCAGTAATATTTGGTCCCAGCTAAAATCAATACAGGCAGCCTCTCCCATCATAACATTACACGGTTAGCCTGCCTGGCTGCTATCAACCTTACTCTCAAGCAGAGATCAGCAAACCTGTCCTGTGAAGAGCCAAATGGTAAACACTGTAGGTTTTGCAAGCCGGATGATTTCTGAAGCAACTAGTCGACCACAATAGCATGAAAGCAACCATGGATAATAATAAAAGAATAGGCATGACTGTGCTCCAATAAAACTTTATTTACAAAAACAGGCAGGGGGCCAAATTTGGCTTACAGGTCACAGTTTGCCAACCCCTGCTCTAGAGGGTTTTCTTTAAAGAGTAGAGTCACTAGTTGGGAAATACGAGAATTGTAGTGATATCCTGACTTCAGTAAAGATTTGACAAAGTTTAGCATCATGAATTCTTTTGGACAAGATAAAAAGATATGGTTTTCAGTGTACCCAGAGTGAGTCAATGCCAATCCAGAGGGAGATTTTTGTGGAATGTCACAACACTCTACTATTGTCCCATTCCTACTGATCATTCTCATCAAAGACTTGAATGAATAGCTTATCTCAAGCTTATCACAAAGCTGAAAGGGATAGCTAATACGCTGTATGACAAACTCAAAATTCAAAGAAGTCTTAGGCTTGGAAGATGAGTCAAAATCTGAAAGAAGAAATGGGGCCATTAATTAATTGATTAATTAAACGGTGTGGGTGCTTTAACGGATTATAAACAAAAACTAAATCTTAGACTATCACAATCTTCAGCTGCATTAATAGAAATATAAAGCCTATATCAAAAGAAGCAACAATTTCCTTACATTGATGTAACTGGTTAGGGTACCATTTTCAGATACAGGTACGACATTTTAAAAGAAACATGGATAAAATGGAGTGCAAAGGGAAAGAAAGCGAGAAAGAGAGGGATCTAGGTTTCATGTTGCATGGGGGATAGTATGAGAAATTGGGGGTACTTAGCCTTGCGAGTAGCAGGCTTAGTGGGATGAGACTAAGGCTAATGGGCTTCTATGCAGAAAGAGGATTAGATTCGTTCAAAGTAGCCAAAGCTGAAACAGTCAGTAGAAGCTATGAGAAAGCAAATTCTCACCAATATCACAGAATTCTCTAGACCTGACCAAAAGTGAAATGAACTGTCTTACAAATCAGTGATATTCCCATTAGCCTGAGGACTCGAGGAGAGTATGGGTGCCAATGCATCTGGAATACTGTATAGAGATTATAACATGGTGTGAGGCGGTCAACCACATGGCTTTGAGGTCCCTTCCCACTAATGTTCTAGACCAAATCAGTTGCTCTAACCCCAAACCATCAGTTCCTCTGTCTCAAGCCCACCTCACTCTAAACCCAGACCTAAGAATGCAATCAGTCTAAATCATAGATCTAATATGTTCCATTACTTAAGAAGAGAGAGCCTTCCATACTATAGCTCAGAGTAAACCACAGCTTAGGTTCCCCAGGCTCTTTGTGGCTGGCATTAGAGGTCAAAACAGGGCAGTATAAAGGTGAGGCTACTGCTCTAAACCCATTGCTTCTCTAAGATTTTTTTAGTACTATCACTTTTCAGACAGAATGGAGGCTATTCATACCTCTACACTATGTGTAAATAAGTAAATTCTGTGAGGCAAGTTGGACAGGACACTTTGCATAGAGTAGGAAATTTCTCCAACAGAGGCTGCCTCACTGTGGAGGGTCCCTAAAAGCCTGAACCTCTAGCCTGTCAACTACCACTGGCTAAGAAGAAGCCAATAGGGTATGAAGGCCAAAATTTTCAAACTTGCTCAGGATATAGAAACTTGTTCAATTTCTTGCTATGCCTCTGCTAACCATACTTCATTAAATCATTAAAAAGAAACTCCCCATGCTTCCCACGTTTAGGACCTTCAGATAATCACTCCCTGGTGGATGCAGTTACTGAAATTTTCCCTAGACCTTGGTCTCTTTATTCACAATGACTGGGATAAAAAAAAAGATTATGTAACTATTTGTCGAGTTTTTGGTTCAATCTACCTTGAGACCAACTTGCTAGTGGAAGGAAAACTAACAGAAAGTACCCTTTGAACTACCTAGCCTTCAGAAATTTACCTTACTTCTTTGCTCTCATCTTACAAAGTATCACCAGATGTACTCGACCACCGTGCCCAAAACCTGTGCCTGGAGAAGCACTTTCCGTTTGTTTACAGTGCTCCTGGCAGAAAAGCAGAAACTACTGATAGATTTCATTCTATTCAAAGTCATTTTAGTTGCAGATTTTATCACTACTCCAGTATATGCATTACAAAAGTCACAACAGCAAACACGAGGTCTTTTAAAATTAAAATAAGCTACCAAATGAAGCAAAATGATCTATATTCACATTTTCCCACAAATTATTTACCAATTATTCAATTCTTTCATCCACAAGCATTTCCTGGCAAACACACATAGGAAGTCTGAGAAAAAGTCTTAAAGGAACTTTGAAACAAGCTCGAAGAAAAGTGTTAGGAGTAAAAACTTAAAATGGAGATAAGTCTGGTCATTAATGTTTTCTTTCCTGTGAGTTAGGAAGGAAAACTCCTATTATTCGATCTGTGCACAGGATAATGAGTTCCAGCACACGGAAGCTCCAGCAAAGCATAATCAAGGAGCATGATCTAAGGACAAGTATACTAGACTCAAAGTCTGTATTGTCATAGCCCATGTTACAACTATTCTTTCTTAGGCCATTGTTGTTATCACTTATTCAACATATGATGTTTCCCATATATATTTTATGAACTGTCTTATTGTTTTATATAAAGGTTAAGTATACATAATATAACTAACAATACACCCACACGGTAAAAAATAGGCACTACTATAGGTTCTTCAAATACGTTAGCTCCTACTTTCACAATAACCCTGTTCATAGATAGAACGTTCCCATGTTATATCTTGGAGAGATTCCATGGCTTGCCCAAGGCCACAGAGCTACAGTGGAGCAGGAATTTAAACACAGACCTCTCCGGCTCCGAAACTTCACCATGCCACAATCAATGGGAACATAATGAGACTGCCGGGAAAATGGGTTCATGATGGCAATTTATTCATTAAATCTCCCAGAGAGAATTTTCTTAAACCTAAGCCTTTGTAAAAAGGTTTCAAGCAGCACTTATAATAACAATACTAGGAACTGACTGAAATTGAAGCACTTCCTCTGAGAAACAGAGACCATTTCACGTAGAGCATACCTGCAATTCCCCAATGGCCAGAACGACAAGATCTCTAACGCCATCTTCATCCAAGTCCGGCAACACCACCCCTGGGGCAGCCAGGGTACCATTGGATAAGTAGTTTGGGTTTAAAGTCCAAATGGCTTTCCCTGGGGGGGCACAAATAGGCTGATCACAATGACGGCTTTTGGCCTCTGGAAAAGGCAGATGCAATGCTCCCGGGTCAGAAAAGAGAAACTCAATGGGCAAACGACAGATGGCAACTCCTTTTCTTTTAATCTTACTGGGGATGAAGGGAGCAGGGGGTGTGAGCTGAAATCCTCAAGTGTCTGACTAATAAACCCATGTGATAACTTCACACCTAGGTTTTTTGTTTTTTTTTTTTAAAGATTTTATTTATTTATGTGACAGAGAGACAGCCAGCGAGAGAGGAAACATAGCAGCGGGAGTGGGAGAGGAAGAAGCAGGCTCCCAGCGGAGGAGCCTGATGTGGGACTCGATCCCGGAACGCCGGGATCACGCCCTGAGCCGAAGGCAGATGCTTAACGACTGCGCTACCCAGGCGCCCCCCTCACACCTAGGTTTTTTAGATAAAATGGAGGCACTGAAGTCTCTCTAAGAAAGAGGAGCCCACTTGTCTGAGGCAGAGGAATGGATCTGTTAGAGATTATTACAAATATTAAGGAACCATCCAGGGGAATCGAACCAGACCAACTCTCTCTCCTACCACATGTTCAAATAAGCAGGGAAATCATAGGAGGTTTTCAAAATGACTTCAGCTCTGCAGTTAATTCACATTTAAATTTTTTTTACTCAGAACTACCCCGCTACCAAATTCCAACCTCTAAAACTAGGAAGGTTGCTATGTATTCAGCTTCGGTCAAGTCCACAGCGTTAAAAAGCAGTACACTTATGGTTTTGTATGGGGCCTTCGTTATATTTGATTCTTTCTCATTCTTCATGTCATGGAGGTCTAAATATAGTAAGAAGTTAAAAGGCCAAATCAACATGCATCAACAAACCTCAGTTTCTTCCCTGACCTTTTTCGAAGTGGTTAATGGCCAAGTTTACATATGGGCCCCATCTACATCAAATAGGAAGAGACAAAGCGCAGCTGTCTTTTGTAACAGAGTAGGAGGACTACTTAGAAACCAAAAGCCTCAGGGTAGTTTCTGTTTGGGTAACTCAGCTTAGCCCCATCCTATCACCAAACAGGTTTAACCATGATCTATCACTCACCCTATTCAAACCCTTTCTGTTTACCCTAAATCCACCTTCCAAAGTAGTAAAATCAGACTTTGCACCATGTGGGAGTGGAAAGGTCCCCTCCATACGAGATTGTTCTGATCCGAGATTAACAGCTCACTGGAACAGAGACTTCCGTGGAATGATCTTTACCTGATGTCGCATTGAATGCACGGAACATTTTGTGTGTCCCTGTCACAAGGCAGATGGTTTCAGCCATGCTTCCTGGCATCAGATCCAAACACGTAATGTCCCGGGCCTCCTCGGGGAGGGGACTCGACCAGAGTGTGCTGCCATTCATCCCCGAAAGGCACACGAGAACAGCAGCTGGCTTTGAGACACCTAAAAGCACACAAGAGACACAACAAAGGAAAGGAGAGAAGGTAACAGTCCAGATGGAGCAGGAAGCCAAAAAACCACAAGTAAATGGTGCTGAGGCAGCAACTCGCACCCGTGTATTCCACAGCCTTCCATATTCCTGGCGCCAAGTCTGAACAACAGGGTACCTATCATATCTGCTTAACACATTCCTCGTGTCAGACGAGATGCTGTGGACCTCTTCCAGGCCACGCTTGCTTACGTGTCTGTCACGTCGGCCCCCACTAAATAGTCATATCCTTCACATTCATTTCTGTAGTCTCAGTGCCTCGCAGAGCACCTAGCACATACAGCAACCAAGCAATCATTTGCTGAATAAAAGACAGGAGCAAAATCCAGAATATGGGAAAGTCATTGTTGAGAACACCACCACCAACAAAATCAAGAGGGAAGGGCATGCTCGGAAAAGTGAGACCGACCTGGAACACGTACAGAGCAGGGAGTAAAGAAATACCTGCATTCTCATTGTTGCTAGTAAGTGCTCCCTGAACGCACAAAAAGTAAGTATTTTAAAAATAAACCTGAAGATTACAACTTAGCAATGATTAGTAGGTCTTCCCGGTCTAGAGTCCCATGGAATCGGCTGATACAGCTTCAGTAGTTTCCCAAGAATACTTGGGAAAACTTAAGGGCCAAGGACATGAACTCTAGAGACAGTCTCTCAGCTACACCGTTTGGATCCCAGCTCTACCATCTACCAGGTATGGAACTTTGAGCCCCTTCCTTAACCTCCCTATGTCTCGGTTTCCCCATCTGCAAATAGGGGTGATAATATTAGTCTACCCCTAATTAAGAATTATATGGAGGGATAAATTCATTCATAACATTTGTTATGTACTTACACTAGTGCTTTGTCTACAGGAAGTACCATATATTAGCTCTATTCTTTTTATAATCTGTAACCAAATCAGGCTGGTCCGTATTGTGTCCAAACCCATAGCCTTGCCATACGAGTCCATACCAAATGATTAAAAAAAAATCTCTGAATCTAAAAGTGGAAGGGGAAAATTTTTGCTTCGAAGGTTAATGAGTCATAGGCAGAAAAAAAATGTAATTAAAGTCGATTAAAGTCAAAAGTCAACCTTCGAGGCTGAAGGTCCTCTCTGTAAACAGATCTATTCTTAAATCGCTTCTACGTATTACACAAGACTCAGGAAGGTACTTCTAATAACACCAGAGAAGCAGGCAGCCTACAATTCTCTAAAACATACCTTGACTATCCCAGGGCCTGGATGATTAAAAAGTAGCTACTAGGGCATCCTCAGCCTCAAACCACAGTTACTGTATCAGTTTATAGACTGCAGGCTGCACCCACTTTAATGGATGCTGCAGGACAAACCAGGAGCCCCAGGTACCTATGTTGAAAATGCAACCTCCTTTTTTTTTTCTTCAGTTGATGTGTATCAGCACACTCAATCAGGTTAAGTCGGGTAAGGTTTAATAAAGAGATTATTTACAAAGATATGGTCAGGGTGTAGAGAAACCATGCGGGATAGCACAGTCCCTCAGAACTATAACCGCTTCCAGGCCCAAAGAGACAGGAGAGGAAGTGATTCCTGAAATCCAGAAAAAGAAAGTCCACCTTAAGAGAGGATGTGACCTATGATCAAGGATGTAGCCTGCCTGAGGTCACCCTGCTGGGGAGGGAGCCAAGGGAATAAAAAACCTCTCCTCATTCTCTTCCTCTCCTCCAATTTCTTGCCTATGCTCCTTATTGGCCAAACCCAACTGGAAATTGGCAGGCAAGGGAGCCTGTTGACCTAATGCATGCTGGTCAGCCTTCCAAAGCAGACAGCAGGATGGAGAGGAGAGAGAGAGAGAGGAGTAAACAGAAGCAATAAAAAGAAAGCACCCGGCCACGGTAATGTGGGTAAAAATATTTTAGAACATGAACAAGAAGTTTTCTACTGGGGATGAGAAGGTAGGATTGTGTCAACATTTACTGTAATCTAAGAAGCAATGGAAAATTGGCTGGGAGAAAACACAAGAACCTTAAGAACTATTGCTGTTCATTGCAAGTGTGTGGACAAGTCACTTCTCCTCTGGGTCTCCCTTTCTTCACAGGACTGGGTGACTACTAAAAGTTCCTGTCAGCTACGGCTCTCCATGATTTCTTTAAAGGAGCTTTACTTACATGCAGGAGCTTTCTGATAAAGTTTGTCATGTGTGATAGACCCATGATGACTTTCTCTTCACTCCAGACCCTTTTCCACAGTGCCCTTCAGGAGACAACCCTGATGTTTTCTCTTAGCTCACAGCCCCTCCAATCAGTGAGCTTCTCCTGTAGCAGCCTCTAAAAGACGTGCATGTCTCTTACCGATTGCACTCCTGTTCCTTGAAGTTACAAAGGAGAGAAGGACATCACGCAGGCCGTCTCCATTCACATCAGCCAATTCCAATGGAGACAGGTCCCCACCTGATAAACACATCAAAAACAAAAAAAAAGTCCTGAGTTAAGTCACTACAAACCAGTTCTCTGCTGCATGTTAGAAAGGGAACTGACACATGGCACTGCCAGCACCTTCATAAAACCCAGGCAGACTCCTGGTTGCTAGACACAATTCTGCCTATTCCTCTAAGAATACCTAAACTCCCTGCACATTACAGAGAAAACAAATGTAAGAAGACTCTGGAAGGTGGAGAGGAGGTAGGCTGGCTGGGGATTGCAAAGCCCACAGAATGACAAGGTGATGACTCCCCTGGGTTTTCTTCTGGCCTCATATGTCCAGACAAGGTGCTACAGAAGCCGGCAGCCCAGAAATGCCAACAGGTACAGACAAAAAAGGCCCAAGAAAAGCTGGCTCCTCCAGCCATAGGTGCAAGAGGGGAACAGCATCATAAGACAGAAATAAGTTTTATATGTTAACTGTTCCACTCCAACCAAAACGCCACACCCGTAGAACTGTGGCCCCACCCCCAGCCCTACAACAAAGGCTAAGTGGGAGCCTAGACTTCTACCCTCCATCTCCCAACCAGGGTCATGTCAGAGAAGGCCAGGTGGGGAGCCAGGACTTTCCTCCCCACCTAGGGTCCTCCACACGCAAGGGAAGCCTACAGTTCTACCCCACCCGGCATTAATGAGGCAGGCCCCCACCCCTGCCAGAGTGGTGTCAGCAGAGGCCTAGCAGGGAGCCTGGACTTCCAGCCTGGGCAGTGACAAGGTAGACAGTGCTGTCCTGCCCCTCGACAGTGTAGAGTCAGAGGATGCCTGCCAAATACGGAGAGAACTCACCGCGTGGCTGGTGGACGTGTAAATTGGTATAACCACTCTGGAAAGTAATTTAGCATAAACTACCAGGATTGAACACGCACACACCCGACGACCTAGCAGTATCAGTCATAAGTCAGTGCCCGAGAGAAAGTCTTACATGTTGCATCACGAAACATGCACAAGAATCTTCCTAATAGCATTATTTATTTTTTAAAAAACGGAAGCCACCAAAATGTTCATCAGCAGTAAAATGGATCAATAAGTCATGGGATATTCATACCATGGGAAATGAGACAGTGGTAACAATGAATAAACTCTAGTTACAGGGCATCAATATTGAATCTCAAAAAAATGCTTTTATAAACATGCTAAATAAAAGCAAGTCACAGAAGACTGCTTAATTACATTTATATAAATTTCAAAATAGGCAAAACTATTTTACCATGTGGTAAAACTTTAACAAAAAGTAAAGAAATAATGACACAAAACTCAGGACAGTAGAACTCTTTGGCAGGAAGACATAGCTTTGGTGAGGAGGGACACATGGGGGTTTCAAAGGTATTTATAATGTCCTATTTCTTTCTTTTTTTTTTTTTTTTAAGATTTACTTATTTGAGAGAGAGAGAGAGGGAAAGAGAGCAGAAGTGGTAGGGGCAGGGACAGAGGGAGAGGTAGGGAGAGAATCCTCTAGCAGACTCCCCACCAAACATGGAGCCCAACAAGGGGCTTGATCCCAGGACCTTGAGATCATGACTGCACTGAAATCAAGAGCCTGACACTTAACTGACTGAGCCACCCAGGCACCCAAATGTCCCATTTCTTTAACTTGGTGGTGGGTATACCAACAATTTGTTCCTAGTCTTTATACCGTATACCTATAAGAGCTCACTTAGAACCATCAAAAAAAGGGGGGCGCCTGGGTAATTCAGTCAGCTAAGCATCAGCCTGTGGCTCAGGTCATGATCCCAGGGTCCTGGGATTGAGCCCCACGTTGAGCCCCACGTCAGGCTCCCTGCTCAGCAGGACCCTGCTTCTCCCTCTCCTCCCCGCTCATGCTCTCTCTTGCTATCTCTGCTCTCTCTCTCAAATAAATAAAATCTTTAAAAAGAAGAAGGACCATCAAAAAAGGAAGGGAGAGATCCCCACGTGCTGGGAGCAGACCGTAAGTCACATCTGCTCGGTTGTGCCTTGAGAGACAGTAACAGTGAGAACACAGAACTCATCCAAAGCTCAGCCAACTAGGACCAGTGACGTGTCGGTGGTAAAATAGTTCTAGGATCAAGATGAGTATTGTAGGGGAGGGAAAATTTCTCCTCTACCCTCTTAGGATTTCTAGTGGGACCAAGTAACAAAACAGAAAACGAGATAACTGATTAAGAAGACAGATTAACAAAAGGAAAGCATTCAAGTCTATTTAATAAGATTCCCCATGTCCATGGGAGCCCCGACAGAACATAAAGGCCTGCAGCAGAGCTGGCGAGGCCTCAGGGCTTCTGTACTCATTGAACAAAGAGCGGCAGCCCTGGAAAGGGGACCAACACGGTCGAGAAGACTACAGGAAGGTAAGAGTTATTTTAACGAGGTCTGTTTGCACAGATTCCCCTCGGCCTCAACTCCCCGTCTCTGTTGATGAGAATATTTCTTTCTTCCTGGTATGGAGAGGGAATCTTGCACATGGGATTTTCATCTCCTGCTTTCCGGGAAGAATTAAAGGTCAAAGTCAGAGTGCACTCCTTGTGCCTGCTGTTACTCATGTGCCTGCGGCTCAAAATAAACAATATGCCAAAGCGACATATTTTGGGGTGGTGTGTTCCGACCCCCTTTCACCCCAATGAAGTTTACAAAACACAAGACTGCTCAGCACTGACCGCTGAGATGTAATCCCCATTCATGACCCAGAGCAAGCTGTTTCAAAGAAACCTGCTCCAGAATAAGACACAATAGCTAGAATTACTTGGGTGGCACCACCCCAACCACCAGGAGGAAGAAAGGAAACACTGCAAGATAGCAAGTTGATTTTACTTGAAATTATTTTAGATTCAAACCAGGTCAGGCTCCTATCACCAACAAATGCCTGAGGGTCGTAAAAAGCCCTGGCCTCTGGTCTGGCCAGGCCCCGGGCCTTACTTTCTCTGTAAAGAGCCTGTCCTACAGCTTTGTCTCCGCTAATACAGTGTTGGCTGCACTGCAGGGACGCAGCAAACCAATGTTCTGTCCTCTGCATCTAATTAAGACCAACGCCAATAGAAACACAACAGGGCAGTGACCCTCCCGAGTTTCTGGAGCCGTATCAATCTATCTTTTTGTTTCATTTCCAATCTTAACCTCCTAACCACCTCCACACACGGGGAGAGAGGTGTTACATGATACACGTTTATTTGTAGTAAGGACCTGGAGGGAATTTTCAACGTCATCCGAAGTTTTACAGAACTACAGGTAAACATGAAATTTTACAGAATTAGGGCGAGAAATCCTACAACTCACCTCCCTGGGGGCCCAGCTGGCGGCTCCAAGTGCTGTGCAGATCTCTGGGGGGACAGGGGATCAGGAAAGCACATACAAGCACTAGGATCATGGAGATGACCAAAGTTAGCAGAAAGACAGAGGTGCGCACATAAGACACGATGGAAGAGGCTGCCTTCTGCTCCAGGCCCCCAAGGGGTTCCGAGGGGTACCCCTCTGTGGCGACCTCCGAAAGATGTGGCTTTGCAGCCCCCACAGCCTCAGCATCTGAGTCAGGCTCTGGCACCTCTCCCAGAGGGCTCTTCCCGTTTTTGACCCCTCCATTCTTCTGCTGCAAGTTGAGCACAAGATCATCCTCGCTCTCATCACTATCGGCCTGTGTGAGGGGGTCATACTCCCCTAGGTCTGGGCTCTTCTTCCCTGAAACACAGAAAGACAGAGGGTCAGGGTGAACTAGGAAGGAGCAACCCTTACCAACTACACGGCAACTGTGAACACCTAAAAGAACACACAGAAAACAAAACAAATTAAGTTTACAAGTCTAGGTCTTGATGGCCATCTGTAAGAAAGAGAATGGGAGGAAAATGAAAGTCAGGGTTCTGCTTTCATGAGCTTAAAACTGGAAAGAGGGGCGCCTGGGTGGCTCGGTCATTAAGTGTCTGCCTTCGGCTCAGGGCGTGATCCCAGGGTCCTGGGATCTAGCCCCGCACTGGGCTCCCTGCTCCGCTGGGAGCCTGCTTCTTCCTCTCCCACTCCCCCTGCTTGTGTTCCCTCTCTCGCTGGCTGTGTCTCTCTCTGTCAAATACATAAATAAAATCTTTCAAAAAAAAGAAAAAGAAAAGAAAACTGGAAAGAAAACAAAGTGGTAAATTTCAAATACCTTTTTATTTTTTTACTATTTTTTAAAAATATTTTATTTATTTATTTGAGAGAGAGCACAAGCAAGGGAAGCAGCAGAGGAAGAGAGAGAAGCAGGCTCCCCATGGAGTAGGGAGCCCGATGTGGGGCTCGATCCCAGGATCCCAGCATCATGACCTGAGCTGAAGGCAGACACTTAACCAACTGAGCCACCCAGGTGCCCCTGAAATACCTTTTTAGTCTGGGGAAAAACAAAAAAACAAAGCAAAACAACACAAAACAAAACAAAGAAAAACCTCTCTTAATTTCTGTGAATCTCACTAATGAAAAAAGACATGGCTCTTATATCAACCTGCCATATGCCTAATGTGCATATTTACTCTGATTTTCTCAGATCTGTGATGCTTCAATCTTTCCTGGAACTTGCCTAAACTTTAGAATAATTGTTCTCTGTACACTGCTCCTCACAGTCGGATATTTGTGGCTTCCCAATTGTCTCCATGGAAACAACTTGGAAAGCTGAACACTAAACGTCACCTGGAGACGTCTTACGAAAAACTCACTTCTGAGCTTCCTATGATTCTGATGCCCTGTCAGCATGTTTCAGTAAACAGTGTTTACTTTAAAAATGCTATCCTGAGCAAGTATTCTAGGAGGGGAGGGAGCAAGCAGGAA